>NC_052619.1:17378923-17652112 GCF_016545825.1 Eucalyptus grandis | reverse complement strand
GGCTAGTGGGACTCCAATCCCCACTAGTAATCTTTACTCAACAAAGATTACCGCTTCCCATCTTAAGGAGTATGGGATTTGAATATAAATTTAGTGGGAGGATCTATTTCATTTAAAAAACCAAAATGAAATAGTTATTATGAAAAGTACAACGGCTAACAATTTATTTTCTGCAACGAGATATATTATTACTCTGAAAAATGGTGACCACAAACCCACTCAGCTTCTATACTTGACAAGAATTGTTTGTGGACCCAATTTCACTGGGACCGGGTGAGGAATTTGAGAATTGTTCTCAATTCTGAAAAAATTGGGTATGTGCTTGATGAAAAGATGCCAACCTCCTTTCTTGAGGGTGGGACCCAAGAGAGCGTATTACTTATGATAAGTGGCGTGATGATGACTTAAAGTTAGGTCATATATGCTTGCTTCTATGAATAATGAATTACATAAGAAGTATGAATCTATGGAAGATCTTTGGGTCGATCATTTGCACTTAAAGGAATACTTTGATGAGAATGGTCGAAGCTCTAGATATGAGATATCTAAGGCATTGTACCGTATGAGGATGGCTGAAGGATCATCTCGTTAATGATCATGCTTTGAAAATGATCTGGCACATTGAAGAATTGGCTAGGCTGAATCTCGTTATGGACAATGAGTTAGGCGTGGATTTGATCCTCCAATCTTTACCTGATTCCTTCTCTAGTTTTGTCCAAAACTTCCACATGCATAAGATGGAGAAAACTCTTGTTGAGTTACATAGCATGCTGGTAGTTTATGAGAAGGAAATGCATAACACGAGGCCAAATGTAGTGGCTATGGCTAAGGCTTCTTCTTCAAAGGGTAAGACTGTTTTAAAAAGAAGAATAAATGGAAGAGGCCTACCAAACTGTTGTGCAACCAAAACCCATGATTGATAAAGGGAAATGTCATTCTTTGTGGTGTCAAAGGGCACTTTGGAGGAGGAAGCGTAAGAGGTACCTCGCGAGCTTGAAGGTCAAGCCCAAGAACCGACCTTATGAAGGTATGGTGTCTATGCTTATTGAAACCAATCTTATGGTTAGTCTTGAATCCAGCTCATGGGTTCTAGATTCTGCTGCAACTTCACATATTTGTATGTTTTGCAGAATCTGGAAATAAGCGAGATGCTAAGGTGAAATGAGATTATACGACGTTTGCCAATGGAGCAAGAGTTGCTGCATTAACTATAGGGACTTTTCGTTTATATTTGCCTTCGGACATGTATTGGTTTTAAAGAACTGTTTGCATTATAAGAATGCTGTTAGGAACATCATCTACGTACCTCGTTTGGGTAAAGAGAATTATGAATTTTCTTTTGCTGATGATGTATGTTCTATTTATCATAATAGAATATGTGTTGGTTCTAGCTTATTAACCAACAATCTTTATACCATTACAATGTCCGGTAATGCGATTACCAATGTCAATAAGCAAAATAGAATTGATATAAACGCCATAACTAATAAACGCCCTAGAGACGGTCCAAATAAAAAGTATGTTTGGCATCTCCGATTAAGTCATATTGGAGAAGACAGAATTAACAAATTGAGTAATGATGGATACATTGATCCTTCAAATTTTGAGTCATACTCAACTTGTGAGGCTTGTCTTCTAGGAAAAATGACCAAAGCGCCTTTTGTGGGACAAAGTGCACGAGCTGCTGACATATTAGGATTAATACATACAGATGTATGTGGACCAATTAATAAAATTGCTAGAGGTGGTTATAATTACTTCATTACCTTCACCGATGATCAGTCACGGTATGGTTATTTATACCTCATGAAGTATAAATATGAATCCTTTGAAAAGTTCAAGGAATTCAAGGCTGAAGTTGAGAAACAAACGGGAAAATGTATTAAGGCTCTTCGATCATATCGAAGAGGTGAATACCTTAGTACTGAATTCCTAGACTATTTAAAAGAGAATGGCATTTTATCACAATGGACACCTCCTGGAACTCCAGAACGTAATGGTGTATCTGAACGAAGAAATCGTACTTTATTAGATATGATACGATCAATGATGAGTTACACCGATTTGCCAATATCCCTTTGGGGATATGCCCTTGAGACAGTTGTATATATACTGAATAGAGTGCCGTCCAAATCTATTCCAACTACACCTTATGAGATATGGCATAGTAGGAAACCCAGTCTTAATCATATTAAGATTTGGGGTTGTCCAGCTTTCGTGAAAAAGCTGAAAATGGAAAAATTGGAGGCAAGATCTGAACAAGGTCGCTTCATTGGATATCCAAAGGAAACTCTTGGATATTATTTCTATTTTCATTCAGACCAAAGAATTTTGGTATGCAAGCACGTTTTTTTTTTTTTTTTTTTTGGAGAATCGGTTCATCCAAGAAAGTGGTCTTTGGGCGGAAAATAGTCTTACAAGAAGAAAATGATGAAGTATCAAACAACCGAGTTCAGATACCAATCTCTGATTCAGTGGGAGCTTTTGATACACAACCTCTTAGGAGAAGTGCGAGAACGTCTCGCCCACCTGCTCGTTATAGACACTCGGTTGATCATATTGAACCATTATTCATTGTGAATAAAAGTGATTAACTCGGTGATCCTAAAACATATGAGGAGGCGATGTTGGACATTGATTCTGGTAAATGGCTAGAAGTCATGAAATCCGAAATGGATTCAATGTATTCCAATGAGGTATGGACTTTGACTAACCTGCCTGATGGTATTGTACCAATTGGCTGTAAATGGATCTTCAAGAGGAAGATAAATGTTGAAGGTCAAATTGGAATTTACAAAGCACGGCTGGTGGCGAAAGGATATCGTCAAAAAGAATGAATTGATTATGACGAAACTTTCTCACCTGTGGCCATGCTAAAATCCATTCAGATTATGTTGGCTATAGCTGCACACCTTGATTATGAGATATTCCAGATGGATGTCAAAACGGCTTTTCTAAATGATTTTCTCGATGAGGACATCTATATGGAATAGCCACAGGGTTTTGAATCCAATAGTGAAAAACAGAAGGTGTGTAAGCTTAAGAGATCCATTTATGGACTCAAACAAGCCTTAAGAAGTTGGAACATCCTTTTTGATGAGGTAGTCAAATCGTTTGGCTTCATCAAAAATCCGGATGAACCTTGTGTATATAAGAAGATCCGTGGGAGTGCAATTGCATTTCTGGTTTTATATGTCGATGATATACTTTTGATTGGAAATGATGTACCAATGATATCATCAATAAAACTATTCTTCTCACAGAAATTCTCCATGAAAGATTTAGGAGAGGCAACCTACATTTTAGGTATCAAGATCTATAGAGATAGATCAAGACGATTGATTGGCCTCTCACAATCTACGTACATGCATAGACAAAGTGTTAACACGGTTTAACATGCAATGTTCCAAGAGAGGATTATTGCCTTTTAGGCAAGAGATCCGTCTTTCTAAGGAGATGTATCCCAACACTCCTGAAGAAAGAGAGCGGATGGCAAAGATACCATATGCATCCGCTATTGGAAGCATAATGTATGCTATGCTATGTACTAGACCTGATATTGTGCATGCTGTAAGTATTACTAGCAAATATCAGTCTGATCCAGGAGAAGAGCACTGGATAGCAGTCAAGAATATTCTTAAGTACTTGCGAAGGACTAAAGATTTATTCTTGATATATGGAGAAGGAGAATTTAAAGTTGTAGCTTATACAGATTCCGATTTTCAATCGGATCCTAATGATTATAAGTCTACGTCTGGGTTTGTCTTTACATTCAATGGTGGTGCGGTTAGTTGGAAAAGTTCCAAACAAAGCATAAGCTTTGCTGATTCCACTGCGGGCGAGTATGTAGCTGCTTTCGAGCGGCAAAGGAAGCCGCTTGGATGAAGAAGTTTATTTCTGAACTTGGAGTCGTTCCTTCAATTGAGCAACCGATCACATTGTTTTGTGACAACAATGGGGCGATAGCTCAAGCTAAGGAACCAGGTCTCACAGAAGTCCAAGCATATTGAGAGATGCTTCCATCTCATCAGAGAAATTGTTGGGAGAGGTGATATCGCCTTGCAGAAAATTGCCTCAGCAGAAAATGTGGCAGATCCCTTCACTAAGGCCTTACCTCAGTCTTCTTTTGAAAGACATATTGACAAAATGGGTTTGAGGTACCAGACAAGTTGGCTTTAGTGCAAGTGAGAAATTGTTAGATGTATGCCCTAAAGTTGCTATGTAATAGTTACATATTAGGGATTTCGGTTGTACTTTCATTATTATTATTTAATTAATGGCAATGACGTATTCATTCATTTGTCCAATTATTTTATATTGATGAATGATTCCATGAGATCGGTTGCAACTAGACCTATTCTTGAGACGTCGGATATATGTGATGGGTTCATAGTTAAACTGAATCTTTAAATCATTCGGTTGATGGATTATTGAGTGGATATTAATAATCTGTTGAGACCGGTGCGTTCTTAACTTCGCCATTAAGTATTGGATACTTAAGGGAATGATGAGTCACATGTCATTGGGTATTATGATGCCTGAGTTAGAACACAAGTGTTTGTATTAGACAAATTCATTGAACGTGACGCATATGGAACAATTAGCGACATGGAAGCTTTTAGCATGGTCAATGTCTAATTGTTCATGCTTTGGTCTTGTGTAAATAATCCTTAGACCTGAGGCACAGTGTTAACTTGTGTATCGAACAACTATGGTTCACGGGTGCACATAATGCCGGGTCGTCAATCCGTCTTTATACTTGATGGTCATAGTTTGTTCATATATGAAGTTACACGTGTGCGCAATATGGAATCTGTCTCCTTGTTATATGCAAGGTATGATAATGATGTCCTATGCGATCTACTTGTGACATTGCATTGAAATCCTCGACCGGGGTTGTAACCGAGAATAAATTGTTTATGTCTCGAATAAAATGCATGTCAATTAGATTTGTGCATATGATCGAATTAATGACTTGACAAATATTCCATGGTCTTTGTTTGATCGGGACATAGTAAGACGAGAGGATTGAATTATAGTGTAGCCAAAGCGACAGGTTCATTATGTTCTTAAAGTATTCACACTATCGGGTAGCCATGACATATTGCTAGATGTCAATCGTGGCTTGTAGGACCTAAAAGATTAATTGGGACAATTATTTCTTTTGGAAGTACTAATGTGTTAGTACAAGTCTTACTACCAGCTTAGTGATGAACCTAGGGATGTCACACACCATAAACAATTAGGATGACGTGGAACAAGAGATAAATATTATTGCAAATGTGTTTGCAATTACTGCAATTGAATTGAGCCTATTTGAAATTAAATTAAGTGAGATTTAATTTAATTTGTATTATAGTCATGAGCCTACTTGCATGTGATGCACACGCGTGCCCAAAGTGGATATATGTTAACATACCAAACAAGTTGACTTTAGTGCAAGTGGGAGATTGTTAGAAGTATGCCCTAAATTAACTAATTAAAAATAATAATAATAAAAAATAAAGCTTCATGCATGTGCACGAATTCGTGCACATGCACGAAGCATGGATGGTCAGCAACCGCTGACCATCATGCCAAGATCGTGCATGAGCGGTTGCTCATGCACGATCATCCGCATATGGACGATCAGCAACCGTTGCTGGTCATTTTTATTATAAAATGAATGAGGGACGAGAGTTAAAGAAGCTGTTGAAAAACAGAGAAAAGAGTCAGTGTGGTTTTGTTTTGTTCGAGAGAAACACAAGCGAGAAATCAGTGATGCTTTGCTGAAAATAGAAAGCAAAGTGTGTGCGTGTTCTTGTGTCTTTGAGGCGCTAGCAAGAAGAGCGTTATCTCGTTTGGGCTGTGACTATTATACATCAAGAATACGACGGATTCTTTCCACGTGATTGCTAGCACAATCGAAGTGGTGGATATCCGAAAGTTCTCTTTTCGTTCGACGTTCGTTGTTGGTGTGTGTCTGAACTAGAGGTCCGACACTTGTGGGACTTGAAGCGTAGAACATCCAAACCGACTTATTTAAAGCGCGCTTCGACAGGTAATTCGTTTAACTCCCTTTTATGATTAGATTTTTGATTAAAACGCATAAACAACGCCTTAGGAGAATCATGTGTAAAAGATATCTTTGTTTCTGCTGCGTACTTTATGTTAATTTTTCTTATACATGATTCATGAAACCCCAACAGTTGGGTCATAATTAGCGACAAACAAAAGGTGAGTTCTTTAATTAATATTTATTTCTTATACTTCTTAAATATCCACATTTATAAGATATGTTTTACATTGCAATCATTTTTTACAGGGCCTTATAGGAGTTTGTGGCTGATTTTGCTGCGGCACTAAGCATAGGATGTGTGCTAGACACATCTATGCTAATTGGGGCAAGAAACATAAGGGAATACAAATGCAAAGACTATTTTGGCAGTGTGCTAAGAGAAATACTAGGACGGAGTATGATGAACACTCTCAGGCATTGAAGAAAATTAGTCCTTGTGCATATCATGATTTGGTGCAAACAGAGCCAAAACACCGGTGTAAGGTTTTCTTTAATACTGATGTGAAATGTGACATTGTTGACAATAACTTATGCGAAGCATTCAATGGAAAAATTATACATGCTAGGTGTAAGTCCATATGTAGTATGTTGGAGGAAATGCGGATAATGATAATGACAAGGATGCATAGACAGAGGGATGCATGTGCTAAGTGGAAAAAAAATTGTGGTCCAGGAATCATAAAAAAACTAGAAGAAAATAGAATTGGTGCAACATACTGTCAAGTGATATGGAATGGTGATGCTGGATATGAGGTAATGGATAAGGGTGACAAATATGTAGTGGATGTATTCAAGAGAGATTGCTCTTGTAGAAAATGACAACTTACTGGCATCCCTTGTCCTCATGCAATTTATGCTATAAATCATAGGCAAGAGGATGCATATAATTATATTGATGAATGTTATAAGAAGGCCAAGTTCTTAGCTAAGTATGAAAACATGATGATGCCAATTCGAGGAGAGAGATTTTGGAAAAAGACTCATAGGGAGTCGCCTGAACCACTTCTATCCTGGGTGAAGCACGGTAGACGTAAATAGAAAAGATCAAGAGAAGAAGGTGAGGTGGCAAGTGGAACTAGGATGTCGATGATAGAAATGAAGATGACATGTCAAATTTGCTTGAAGACGGGATACAATAGTTCAACTTGTCCAATTAAAAAGATTAGGTCTACATCTTCCCAAACACAATTTTCAAGATAAAAAAATCCGGTTAGTACTTCCATTTCTATTATGTTATGTTTGTTTTGTCAATAATACTTTAAAAGAATATATTCTTTGTTGGTTCGGGGACGTACAAATAAAAATGCAAGTGGCAGTGTTGGTGGCTCTAATAGTATGGATCCTCCTAGTAATGTCAATAGCACAAGCGTTAGAAGTTATTCGAAGAGACAAAAGTGACAACATTTGGGAATATCTTTTGTGATAATAGGTCCGGTGAAGTGGTTTTGATCAATTTGTTCTTTTCATTGATGATGGCATCAATGAAGTAGGGTTGTGGATATATCTTTTTGATTTGTCTTATATGACCATTTGTATAATGGTTGGGATTAGTGAGATGATTTTCTTTTGAGCCATCTTATTATAGTAAAATGGGTTTATTCATCTATTTTTTACTTGAATAATATATAGCTAGTGTTTGTTCGTGAAGTAATGAGATTGTGCATGCTATCATTTGCTCTTTTATATTTAATGGATGAGTACTTTTCGGGGATGTGGTGCAATTATGAGCGCCCCACATAAAAGTCCATTTCAATTTAAAAGAAAAAATGAAACCATTCTCCCGAGAAAACAAAAAACTTGTAGCTGAGCACATACTGTTGTAAAATATCGCGTGGCGAATATATAATAGAGAAGAGATTAAAGAAGAGAAAGCAAGTGAACACTAGAGATAGTAGCAAGATGAGAGAGCTTTATTTCTAGTATCTCACTGTCTGTGTGATTGTATATTGTACATCAAAACTAAACTCCTATTTATAGGAGAACAATAATGTACTTATCATTAATATTAATGTATCGAATGATACATGTACAGGATAAGGGAGTCGAATGTTCATTGTATAGGGAGATGTACTTAGAACATTTGATACAAATGTACCATAATAAGTACATTGGATAAGATTAATATAATGAATATTCATTCATGTATTCTATCCATTCATGTATTTCATAACACTCCCCCTTGAATATTCATCATATTCATTACAAATGTGCATCGAATGATACTGCCTCATTAAAAACCTTAAGCCGGAAAAACCCAGTGGGACAAAAACCGGACAAAAGGGAAAAAGAGTGCAGAGCACACATGTTATGATCTCTCCCTTTTATGGATGCATTAATTGCCTCGTTAAAAACTTTAAGCCGGAAAAACCCTATGGGAAAAAACCAGACATAAAGAAAAAAGAGTGCAATGCATGTATAGCCACTTTTGGGGCTAATCATTATTGTATCTTGTGAACTAGCCACATATCAATGCTGCAATGTATAATTCATAATATCTCCCCCTCAATTGAGCCATATAGCCACTTCGGGGCTAATCAATCTTACATCTTATGAACTCGCCTCATACCAATGCCATATACTAATTTCTCAAAACTTGATGTTGGCAATGATTTGGTAAAAATATCTGCAAGATTATTTATGGATCGAATCTGTTTAACATCAATTTTTCGACTTTCTTGGAGTTCATGAGTATAGAAAAATTTCGGCGAGATATGCTTGGTCCTATCACCTTTAATATATCCTCCCGACTTGTGCAACACAAGCAGCATTATCTTCATAAATTATAGTGGGAGAATTGGTAACCGGTATTAAGCAACAAGAATTATGAATATGTGTTATAACGGATCTTAACCAAACACACTCTCTTCCGGCTTCATATAAAGCAATAATCTCAGAGTGGTTAGAAGATGTAGCTACTAGCAATTGCTTCGTAGAACGCCAAGAAATAGCGGTGCCGTTATAACAAAATAAATACCCGGTTTGGAGAGCGAGCCTTATGTGGATCGGATCTATATCCAGCATCAGCATATCCAACTAAACCGAGTTAGTGGAATCCTTGGAATAATATAATCCCAAATCTATGGTTCCTCGGAGATAACGGAAAATATGTTTAACTCCATTCCAATGTCTCCGAGTTGGCTCAGAACTAAAACGTGCCAATAAATTTACCGCAAAAGCGATATCTGGTCTCGTACATTGTGCCAAGTACATCAAAGCCCCAATTGCATTAAGATATGGTACTTTAGGACCAAGTATCTTTTCATCAGATTCTCTAGGACGAAATGGGTCCTTTTGGGGATCTAGAGACCTTACAACCATAGGGGTACTCAATGGGTGAGCTTTGTCCATGTTGAAACGTTTAAGCAATCTTTCAACATATGCTGATTGATGGACGATTATTCCATTTACTTTATGCTCAAGCTCTAGACCAAGACAAAGTTTGGTTTTACCCAAATCTTTAACTTCAAACTCCCTTTTCAAATATTCAGCAGTTTTAGCTAACTCTTCTGGAGTTCCAATTAAATTTATATCGTCGACATAAACTGCTATAATAGCAAATTCAGTTTCTGATTTCTTAATAAACACGCATGGGCAGATAGGATCATTCTTGTACATTTCCTTAATTAGGTACTCACTTAGGCGTTAATACCGCATTAGACCGGATTGCTTTAATCCGTACAAGGATCTTTGCAATTTTATTGAGAATAAATTGCGGGGGGTGCATGCTTCAGGCATTTTGAATCCCTTAGGAATTTTCATATAAATATCAGAGTCTAATGAGCCATATAGATACGCCGTCACAAAGTCCATAAGACGCATTTCCAATCTTTCAAAGATTGCTAGGCTAATGAGAAAACGAAATGTAATCATATCCATCACAGGTGAATATGTCTCATTATAATCAATCCCAGGTCTCTGGGAGAATCCTTGGGCAACGAGTCGGGCTTTATACCTGACAACCTCATTTTTCTCATTTCGTTTTTGGATAAATACCCATTTATATCCAATGGGCTTTACATTATCGGGGATACGAGTTACAGGTCCAAAAACCTCTCGTTTAGTTAGGGAAGCTAATTCAGCTTTAATTGCTTCCTCCCACTTAGGCCAATCTTGCCTTTCACGACATTCAATAATAGATTGCGGCTCACAATCATCATCCATAATTTTATGAGCAACTGAGAATGCAAAAGCATCATCAATGATGATTTCATTCCGATCCCAAATTTCATTACAATATGTAATGGAATTCTCTCAAGTATTCAGGGCTAGTGCTCATTTCATGGGTTTGCGCCTCTTCGGGGGCAATAAGCTCTTTGGGAGCAAGCACAACGCCGAGGCTCTTGGAGCAGATTCCCCGATTCTTTCCCCTTCGTTTTCGAGGAGCAGTATCTTTTGATCCTATCGGTCTACCATGCTTCAAGTGTGGGGGATTTTGATCCATTTTAGCCTGTTCTTCGGGAACAGCTATCCTAGCTGGAGCATTTGCAGCTGGAATATGAGACTTCGTTACCTTAGTAGCATCATTAAATGCGTTAGGAAATCTATTGGCCATAGCTTGTAAATGGATTATGCGCTGCACCTCGTTTTCACATTCAGGAGTCCTTGGGTCTAATTGAGATAAATTTTTCTCATTCTAGGAGAAAACCTTAACTTTTTTTTTGTTTTGCGGTCATGGAAGTTGTAGGTATCCCAATTGATGGAAACATAGTCTCATCGAAATGACAATCCGCAAACCTAGCGGGCAAAAAGATCACCAGTAGTTGGTTCCAAGAACCTAATGATAGATGGTGAATTAAACCTAACATAAATGCCCAAACGGCGTTGGGGACCCATTTTCGTCCTTTTTGGCGGTGCTACGAGCTTTGTACTGCACAACCAAAGGTGCGTAGATGTGAAATATCTGGTTCATAACCAAGAACCATTTGAAGGAGATTGTAAAATACTAGCGGTGGGCGTAATCTTATTAGAGCTGCCGCATGCAAACTGCATGACCCCATGCTGTATCATTGAGAGTCGTTCTCAATAATAGAGTGTGGGCAATGATTTGGATACGTTTAATCAAAGATTCTACCAATCCATTTTGAGTATGAACATATGCAACCGGGTGCTGAACCTCGATTCCGAGTGAACCACAATATGTATCAAAACTCTTTGATGTAAATTCACCAGCATTATCCATCCTTATGCTTAATTGGATAATCAGGAATTGTGCCCGAGCTTTATAATCTGCCAAGTAAACGTGCAAATACGACATTGCGCGTAGATAATAGGCAAACATGGGACCATCTACAGGATGCATCCACTAATACCATAAAATATCGAAATGGTCCACTTGGTGGTTGTATTGGTCCACAAATATCACCCCGAATTCTTTGCAAGAATAAAGGAGATTCAAAATTAACCTTTGTTATAGAAGGTTTGATAATGAGCTTTCCTTGTGAGCAAGCCTCACAATTATAATCTTTGGACAACAATACCTTTATATCATTTAAAGGGTGCCCTTTTGTATTTTGAATTATCCTACGCATCATTGAAGTGCCAGGATGACCAAGGCGATCATGCCACAGTCCAAAGCGATCGGGGCTTACCAATCTCCAGGATATGGTAGCGTAGGTTTCAACAGCTTTAATCATGACACAATACAAACCCATAGAAGAAGCTTCTAGCTTCTCATGGATGGTCTTCAGGCCCATCTTATAAGAGGAAATGCCAATGTATTCCTTATCTTGTTCATAAATAGTCTCAATATGGTACCCATTATGGCGTACATCTTTGAAACTGAGCAGATTCCTTTTGGATCAAATGCTTAGAAACGCATTCTCAATATGCAGGATTGTGCCATTTGGCAAAATAATTGTAGCATTCCCAAAACCATCAATAATCAGAACAGGACCTGATATTGTATGGATTTGTGCCTTACGCAATGTCATACTCGAGAAAAAGCGTCTACTACAAAATATAGTATGTGTTGTTGCACTATCAAGCAAACAAACATCTTCCTTTTTCTCGGTATTTTCCATTTGCATTTATATTGACAACTTCAGGTGTCAAGTATCATAAAAGTTGCATATTAGTTATATAGTCAAATAAAATTTCAAAGATAAATATTATATAAGGTTCATAAGTATTTCATAAAGAACAATTAAAAAAAGTAATACATTTAAAGTGAAACAACATAAATTTCAAAGTTCAAATTATTATCCACCAATCTGATTCATCAAAGTAATCAGAGGTCCTCAAAGAAATCAAAGACATCCAATGATGCATTTGCTACTTCAGGAGCAAGAGGAGTCCCCCCAACGGAGATATTGTTGGCCTCAATAGTGGTTATGGCAGTAGGATTGATTTCAATGGCATGAGATTCACCGCGCTTGCCCGTATTCTTTAAAGATGCCTGGTATAGGTCAACAAAATGTTTTGGCGTACGACAGTACGTGACTGCCCAGTCATGCCACAACGATGGCAAATACTTTCATTAATCACCTTCTTTGGCTTATTTTCTTTGCCATGATTCAGGCCAAAGTTTGATTTCCTAGGGCGGTTAAATTTCTTGCCATCCCTTCTAGGATTATGTTCTTGCCTGCACTTATAGCCCTTAGAATGGCCAGTATTTTTCTCAAAGTTAGCATGTGCTTCAGGCAATGCTTTTGAGCCAGCAGGTCTAAGATCATGATTTTTGAGCAGCAATTCATTAGTTTGCTCGGCAGTAAGAAGCACAGAAATTAATTCAGAATGTGGCAAACTGCGTTGCGGTATTGCTGTTGCAATACAATATTTGAAGCATGGAAGGTGGAGAAAGTTTTCTCAAGCAATTCTGCATCAGTGAGTTTGATACCGCATAACTCTAATTAGAAACGATATCAAATAAAGCAGAATTATAGTCGAGACTGATTTAAAATCTTGCAGTCTGAGATTTTGCCAATCATATTGTGCTTGAGGGAGGATAACGGTTTTTGTATGATCATACCTATCCTTCAACCTCCTCCACAAGATATGCGGGTCTCGAACGGATAAATATTGAGTCTGCAGGCTCTCATGCAAATGACGACGAATAAAAATCAGCGCATTTGCTTTATCCTTTTCATTTGAGGTTCCATCCTCTGTAATTGTATTGGCGAGACCTTGCCCTTAGAGGTGCATTTCCATGTCAAGGCACCAGGATAGATAATTCTTTCCACTCACTTCCAGGATGTGAAATTTGGGCTTTTCAATATTTGCCATAATCCTTGCAAAAATAAATCCTTAAATTAATTAAAAGGATTTCCAAATATCCACCGCTACTTCAGGAGCAGAGGGATACTTTTAGATTTGAATTTTTGGCTTCGGGCCAAGAAAAATAAAAATGAAGAATTGATAGAAGAAGATGAAGTATAAGTTGATCAATAAAAAGAATACCCACCTTGCAAAAATCACTTACTCAATCGGTAGATCCTCGTGCTGATAACGTGTTGTAAAATATCGCGTGGCGAATATATAATAGAGAAGAGATTAAAGAAGAGAAAGCAAGTGAACACTAGAGATAGTAGCAAGATGAGAGAGCTTTATTTCTAGTATCTCACTGTCTGTGTGATTGTATATTGTACATCAAAACTAAACTCCTATTTATAGGAGAACAATAATGTACTTATCATTAATATCAATGTATCGAATGATACATGTACAGGATAAGGGAGTCGAATGTTCATTGTATAGGGAGATGTACTTAGAACATTTGATACAAATGTACCATAATAAGTACATTGGATAAGATTAATATAATGAATATTCATTCATGTATTCTATCCATTCATGTATTTCATAACACACGAATTTATTTCCAAAAGTTTTAAAGAAAAAAAAAAAAAAGAACAGTTGGCCAAGTTTATTTAAAAAATGATTGTTAGGCAAGAAATAGAAAAAAAAATGAAGTGTCGGGTTTGGATGCCAAAATTTATTTGCCCAATAAAACAATGAGGTTTTAAACTAGGTGCATGCAAAGTTTGATGGAATAATTTTGAGTACGAGAGCACGTACGAATTTATTCGAAAGCTTTAAAGAAAAAAAAATGAGCTGTCGGGTTTGGATGCCAAATTTTATTTTCTTAATAAGACAATGAGATTTTAAACTAGGTGCGTGCAAAGTTTGATGAAATAATTTTGAATACGAGAGCATGTATGAATTTATTTCCGAAAACTTTAAAGAAAAGAAAAAGTTGGCTAAATTTATTTCAAAAAGGGTTGTTGGGCAAGAACTAAAAAAAAAAAATGAAGTGTCGGGTTTGGATGCCAAATTTTATTTTCCCAATAAGATAATGAGGTTTTAAACTAGGTGCGTGCAAAGTTTGATGAAATAATTTTGAATACGAGAGCATGTATGAATTTATTTCCAAAAACTTTAAAGAAAAGAAAAAAGTTGGCTAAATTTATTTCAAAAAGGGTTGTTGGGCAAGAAATAAAAAAAAAATGAAGTGTCGGGTTTGGATGCCAAATTTTATTTTCCCAATAAGATAATGAGGTTTTAAACTAGGTGCGTGCAAAGTTTGATGGAATAATTTTGAGTACAGGAGCACATACGAATTTATTTCCAAGAGCTTCAAAGGAAAAAAAAAAAAAAAGACCAGTTGGCCAAGTTTATTTCTAAAAGGGTTCTTGGGCAAGAAATAGAAAAAAAATGAAGTGTCGGGTTTGGATGCCAAATTTTATTTGCTCAATAAAAAAATGAGATTTTAAACTAGGTGCGTGCAAAGTTTGATGGAATAATTTTGTGTATGGGAGCAAGTACGAATTTATTTCCGAAAACTTTATAGAAAAATAAAATTTGGCCAAGTTTATTTCAAAAGGGTTGTTGGACAAGAAATAAAAAAAAATGAGGTATTGGGTTTGGATGCCAAATTTTATTTTCCCAATGCAAATTTTGATGGAATAATTTTGAGTAAGGAAGCACGTACAAATTTATTTTGAAATCTTTAAAGAAAAAAAAGTTGGCCAAGTTTATTTCAAAAGGGTTGTTGGGTAATAAAAAAAAATGAGGTGTCAAGTTTGGATGCGAAATTTTATTTTCTCAATAAAACAATGAGGTTTTAAACTAGGTGCGTGCAAAGTTTGATGGAATAATTTTGAGTACGGAGCACATACGAATTTATTTCGGAAAGCTTTAAAGAAAAAAAAAAAATTGGCTAAGTTTATGTCAAAAGGGTTGTTGGGCAAGAAAAAAAAAATGATGTGTCGGGTTTGGATGCCAAATTTTATTTGCTCAATAAAACAATGAGGTTTTAAACTGGGTGTGTGCAAAGTTTGATGGAATAATTTTGAGTACGGGAGCACGTATGAATTTATTTCGAAAGTTTTAAAGAAAAAAAGAGTTGGCCAAGTTTATTTCAAAAGGGTTGTTGGGCAAGAAATAAAAAATAAATGAGGTGTCGGGTTTGGATACCAAATTTTATTTTCCCAATAAGATAATGAGGTTTTAAACTAGATACATGCAAAGTTTGATGGAATAATTTTGAGTACGGGAGCACGTACAAATTTATTTCTGAAAAATTTAAAGAAAAAAAAAGTTGGCCAAGTTTATTTCAAAAGGGTTGTTGGGCAAGAAATAAAAAAATGAGGTGTCGGCTTTGGACGCAAAAATTTATTTTCTCAATAAGATAATGAGGTTTTTAAACTAGGTGCGTGCAAAATTTGATGGAATAATTTTGAGTACGGGAGTACATACGAATTTATTTTCGAAAGCTTTAAAAAAAAGTTGGCCAAATTTATTTCAAAGGGTTAATACCTAGAAAACCCTAAACTGGTACACTTGTAACAAATTTACTCCAAACTATTTTTTTGACCATAAAAAACCCCAAACTGGTATACATTTGACAAATTTACCCTAAACTGGTACACTTGTGACAAATTTACCCTCTGTTAGTTTTAGTTAAATTTTCTTGTTAAATTATAAAGTTAAATGACACGTGACAATTGACCAGTATACCAATTTGGGATTTTACAATTTATTTGTCACAGTTTACAATTTTTGTGATTTTTTTGTGGTATTAATCTAATTTAGTGAAGGGTATATTAGTCACAAATTTTACCAGTTTGGGGTTTTGTGTGGTCAAATAAATTAGTTTGGGGTAAATTTGTCATAAATATATCAGTTTAGGGTTTTTTATAATTAGTTTGGGTAAATTTGTCACATATGTACCAGTTTAGGGTTTTTCATGGTCAAAAAATAATTTGGAGTAAATTTGTTATAAGTGTACCAGTTTGGGGTTTTCAAGGTGTTAACCCTATTTCAAAAAAGGTTATTGGGCATGAAATAAAAAAAAAATGAGGTGTCAGGTTTAGATGCCAAGTTTTATTTTCCTAATAAAACAATGAGGTTTTAAACTAGGCGCGTGCAAAGTTTGATGGAATAATTTTGAGTATGGGAGCACATACAAATTTATTTCAGAAAACTTTAAAGAAAAAAAAAAGGAAAAACAAGACTAAAGGTATTGAATATGCCTCTGTAAGCTCTGGTCAACAACTTATTCTGCATTCACTCACAAATCACAAGGTCATTTGCTACAAATACAAAGCATGAATTGCAATAAATAAACATAATAACAAATTGGGTGTGGCAAATCTAATGACGATAGATACAACCCTAACTATAGTCCAAGAGAAAACCATAATAATGTATATGTGCTTCCTCACTTGCTCAATAACTGGCTCCTTCAATGGATAGTGTGTCTCGTTACAATTCCAAATCTAATTCTCCATCTAGAACTGAGTGGAAGTTCTATCTAAGGGTAGGCAAAACTCTCACAAAGGAGTCTGCTAAAGAATTGTCCCTTTTCATGCTTGACTCAGTGATTTTACATCAACAAGGCTAAGGTAAATTAATCCACTATCAGCTGTTCTCGGTGCAGTTTGCATTTGTACCATGCTGGGTGCAATGACGATACCCAACAGAATGACGAAATTCTCGAATCTCTTTAAAACCACTGTTACTTGCCTGCAACAACCATTCATCCTCCTCATAAATCAAATATGGTGCCTTGCCTACCTCTCTCGACGGCAACTTCACGGCCCCCTTCAGAACATGATGCTCCCAGCCTTGAACATCTATTTTGACGAGAAGAACCGGTTCTGACTCTGGTATCACTTCGTCTAGTGGGATGGACCTTACTTGAAGTTATATTTCTTCATTGGACTTGAATGCCAACTCGGCACGGTTGATGAGACAGCAGATTGTCGAGCGGCCAACCAACCGAAAAACATCGGTCAGCGTGGACATGATCAGCACAACAAAAAGCATAGTCGATACCAACAATAAAAGAATAATTGTGCTCTCAATCTTCTTATAAGAATGATTGCATCAATATCAGGAATTCAAAACATGATCAAATCATATGACATACGGAATTTGGAAGGAGCTAATGCGAGATTGAATTCAAAACATGATCAAATCATATGACATCCGTGCTCATGGATGATATATACAAAATCCCTCAAGTATAATATAAAATCCACAACATAGGCAAGCCAAAATTGCTGCAATTGCAATGAGATTTAGGTGATCCAAACGAGCTTTGGAAAATCTGAACGAGAAGTATATTAGGAACACCATATACCTAACAAACTTTGTCAACGAACCAAAGGCACCAACTCAAAAGTAATATATTCTTCCCAAATGAGCCAAAAGCAGCAACTCAAAGCAATATATTCTTCCCAAATGAGCCAAAAGCAGCAACAATACCAAAATTTCTAGGCGAGATAGAGACATTCTACGCGAGACCATCCACAAACTCATGTCAACAATTTGCCCAGCCATCCAATTCAACAACCACAAACCCATTACTGTGACAAATCCATGTCAACGAAATTTAAAACAAAATTCAAATAAAATCAAGACAACATAAATATAAAGCACCACAATTTCAAGAAGACAATCAAGGCGTTCAATGAGCGTCAAGTAAGCAGGAAAATCTAAGCAAGCATCAAATGTAGGCGTAGGGCGAGCATCGGACGAAGATGTTGGGTGAGTCGAGCGTCGGACGAAGGCGTCGGGCTGACGCACACGTTGGATGGAGACGTCAAGCGAGCGTCGGCCAGAAGGATTGGATGGAGGCTTCGAACAGAGGTGTTGGGGAGCGTTGGCTGGAGGGGTTGGACGGAGGCGTCGAGCGAGGCGTTGGGCAGCGGAGGCCAAGGGTTTCGACGGAGGTGTTGAACGGAGGCATCCACCAGAATCAATGTCAGGCACCATGAATCAAGGAAGATCCTCTCAATTTAGGGTTCCCGCTTGATTTTGGGAAAGAACCTAGCCAACCCACGCCCTTTTCTCTTCTGCCTTTTCTCTTTGGCTTTTATTTTTTTTAAAAGCAAAACGACGATGTTTTGCTCTCCGGTGCCATGTCGGCATCGGCAACGCCGACCGACGTTGACTAGAATGCCACATCAGATTTTTCCGACTATGCATGGCCGGATGGACTGAACTGGAACAAAAACAAAATGTTTAGGACTAAATTGGCCACAAAAAAAAAGTTTAGGACTGAATTGGCACAATTGCAATAGGTTTATGACTTTTTTTGGTAAGTTTCCCGCAGGTAAATTCGACATACCTCAGCTGTAGAGAGACCAAGTTCCTCCACTATAGCATCCTGAGTTGGTGATGAATAACCTGCCTGAAAATCCAATGAAACAATTTCTCATTAGATTCAATTAATCACATCCTTTCCATTTTAACCATTACTATTGGACCTGGACTTTTCAAAAAGAAATTGGATTTCCTACTTACGCAAGTCCCGAATTCATAGGAACCGCAAACCGCAATGAATGTGGTGAAATAGACCATCCACGGACGACCCTTATTGGTTCCTTCATCTTTGCCAGCTCAGTCCTTCTCTTGCGGCACAAGGAGCCGCTCTCTTACTCCTTCTCTGTCCCCAGTTTCTTGATTTTCAATGTCCTCGTTAATCACCATGCTAGTTCACCTTACAAAAATGCTCCTTCGTTCTCTATCTTACTACATACAAGGAACTAGCAAATCTATAAGCTCCAGAGAAGATAAGTTCTCTTTCCAATGTGGCTAGTCTGCTTGCTTTATATGGATGAGTCGAAATGAGAAACCCCAAGTGCTAATACGGAAACCCTATCTCCAACTGGTTTATACTCGCGGTTTCTAGGAATTCCTCGCCGACCTCGTCTTGCAAAGCGGCAAGCAACTCTTTGCTTTTCGACTCGCCTCCGTTAATGGTATTGGAATCACTAATGGAACGAGTTGCCAAATACAGCAGGATCACGGATGTAAAGGGATGCATCGCTCTTTATGTGTTGAAAGAAGATATGTTTTGAAGATATGAAATCGGATTGAAGATTGTAATTGATTGGGATTGTAATTATTTTAGGACTAGGAATATTTTTTGGTTGGGAATATTTTCTTTACTTTTTTATTGAATCTTCTTGTATAATATATACATCCCTGTAACAATGTACAATTCAATGAAGAAAATACAATTCCTACACTTTTACTTGAGTTTGTTACATGGTATTAGAGCATGTCTTGATCTTGACATAGTTTCCACACTAGAATCAACCTCTGTTGCTGTAACTCTTCGCATAATAGATCAATCTTCTCTATTTCTTGTTGCTACAACTCTCGCAGAACGAACAAAGATCCGGCAAGAAGTTCTTCATCCAGCTTTCAATTCTTTGTTCAAAATTAATCTGCAAGACAGAATTGTTGCAGAGTTCTTAGGAAATTGTCGTCATGGCAAATCCACAAGCACTTACCTCAGGATCCGGTGATCAGTCTGCAGGAGAAACAACGCCACCACCTCCTCAGATTCATGAATCCTTGGCGATGATCATAGTGTCTCAGGAACAAGTTCAGTCATAGAATGATCCTCAACATGTGCAGTGGGGAACTGCTCCAACTCAGTTTAATATGGGGCAACCCTATTCAGGGCCGCCTTACCAATGGGTACCGTATCCTTGGTACTATGGAACAAGTCCCAATACATCATCGCCGGGTTATCGAGATGGTGTGCGAACTGATGGAGGCCCACCAACTAGCAACAGGGCAGGCGCAACCATCAATCCACAACAGATAGGCAGGTCGACTAAACCGAGTATGGGAACGAATCCCAACCCGGGTCCTTTTTTTCCAATGCGGATTATGCAACCGGATCTGGCGGATCGGGTTTTGGGGCAAATCCCTACCCAAATCCGCCGCTAGGGTTTCTTCCATACCAAGTCTTCGCTGCCAGCGGCCGGCCGGAGCCTGGCGACCCTCTTTTCACAACTAATGTCGACGAACTAGAACTGAACCTTATCGCTCAACAGTTAACCGGATCGGATAATTACTCAAATTGGTCGCACGAGTTCCGGCGTGCACTGGTAACGAAAGATAAAGAGGGGTTTATTGATGGAACGGTTCTGGTTCCATCTGACGAGCGAAAGGCACGACTCTAGAAGAAATGCAATCAATTGGTCCGAACGTGGATCATAAATTGCATCACTTCCGAGGTCGCGGCCAGTCTTCCCCTGACGGAGGACTCAAAACAGATGTGGGAAAATATCAAAGAGATGTTTGGAAAATTAGATCAAGTGAAAATTTTCTCCTTGACGCAACAGATCTTTGATTTAAAGCAAGGAAATATGATTGTTGTTGCGATTTTTAACAAAATTTCAAGTCTGTGGAACAAATTGGAGGCAGCCGAGGAGAAATTCGACTGGCCAGAACCCATCTTATAGCAATACAAAAAGATGCGGGACAGAGATAAAGAAATACATTTTCTCCTCATATTAAACGAAGCCTACCTTTCGTTTCGGTCACAAATCTTGACCATGGAGCCGATGCCGACCCTTGGCCGCATTTACCAGCTTGCTGTTCAAGAAGAAAGCCAACAGAGAGTAGCCGATTACGGGAAGAATAGCAAGAGTGTGGCTCTGGCGGCGAAGAGGTTTTCTTGCCCGCTACAGAGAGCCATGAGAGGAAGAGAAGCTCTCGAAACCGATTTAGGGTTTCACGAAGAAAACCCTAGGGGGTATCGTTCCATGACAAGCGGCCACAATGCATTTGATAGATTGGACGACTCTCGATCATTCTTTGGAGACGCTGGATCTGACGGCTCTGGAAGCAAGGCGCGGCTTAGGTGCATATAGGCTAAATGGCCCACGCGGCCGTTATCTAGCGTATTCTGATGGGCCGCGAGGTAACTTCCTCGCAATTCATGATGGGCCGTATGGGGCGATGATGGCCCATGCCGTGAACAGGCCCACTTCATTCACAAAAAATAATCAAAAGGGAAAGGGTAAGCTGTACTGTGATTATTGTAAACGGCCACATCACACGGTTGAAAATTGCTGGAAGCTCCATGGTAAACCTGGCGAAAAAGAGAAAGGGAAATTTTCAACTTTTATACAGGTACTGGGTAAATCAACAGACAAATCAATTTCTTATGGGGAATATCAGGAGCTGATGGAAGCTTTAAAGAAGTTGGATGCTTCTGACAAGGCAGGGAGCTTCATAGGTATTTCTCATTGTCTGATGAACTCAATTACAAAGGATGCATGGATTATTGATACTGGAGCTAGCGATCACATTGTCTGCAATCATAAATTTTTTTTCCAATATTAAGAAATTATCCTTTCCTATATCAGTACAACTCCCGAATGGAAACACCACACATGTTGATATGATCGGGACCGTGAATCTTAGCCCACTCATCAGTCTTAAAAATGTCCTTTATGTCCATCGTTTCCAATTTAATCTCATATCAGGTTCTCGAGCCTGTGAAGAAAATTCTTGTCATGCCTTGTTTGACTCTAATAAATGTCTATTTCAGGCCCTTTCGATTGGCAATCTGATGGGCTTGGGTAGAACCTATAAAGGATTGTATTTTTAGATCGATCTTCCAAGCAATTTTAAATCCTCTAATGTTGCTTTCAATAAATCAATGTGTAATGTTGCTAGCAATAAAAATTTCCTTCATCATCAAAGATTGGGCCACACTGCCTCTTTCCCTTGTCCTTAGTGCCCTATTTGTCCTTTGGTGAAACAAACTCGTTCCCCTTTTCAAACTAGTAACACTCGCGTTGACAGCATTTTTTCTTTAATTCATGCTGATGTCTGGGGACCATATCACACCTTGAATCATGACGGTTCACGGTTCTTTCTCACAATTGTGGATGACTTCTCACGTGCCACCTGGGTCTTTCTCATTCAATCAAAAAATCAAGTTCTATCTCACCTTAGAATTTTGATCTCTTTATCCAAAACTCAGTTTGGAAAATCAATTCGTCGCATCCGTACTGATAATGGAAAGGAATTCTTCAGTGGTGAATGTGCTTCTTTTTTTTTTGCTCAAATGGGATTTTGCATGAAAGTACTTGCACCTATACACCACAGCAGAATGGAGTTGTTGAGAGAAAACACCGTCATCTTTTGGAAGTGGCACGGGCCCTTAAATTCCAGGCATCTATACCAGAGAATTTCTGGGGAGATTATGTGGTCACTGCAGCGAATCTAATAAATCGTATGCCATCTAGGATTTTGAAGGGAAGAACTCCATTTGAACTATTATATGGAAAGAAACCAGATTTGAATCATCTTCGAGTGTTTGGTTGTCTCTGTTATGTAACTACAATAGGGCCTCGGGATAAAATGGGCCCTCGTGCTCGGCAGTGCATATTCATGGGGTATGCCAATCTCAAAAAGGGTTATCAAGTTTATGAATAGTCTACTGGGGAATTTTTTATCAGCAGAGATGTGGCTTTTCATGAAGATACTTTCCCCTTCCGGGATTCTGCTTCCACGTCTGGAGACGATGTAGACACTAATCGTAGATTTCTGTCTGAAGAAGATTTATCTTCTGGAGGATCCTATGTTATTACTTCTCCTCCAAGACAACATATAGTGGATGTAGCATCACTTTCACCACCTGATGAGCACTCTACTGTAGATTCAATTGAGATGGATTTCATATAAGAGGAACCTCAAGTGATCAATTCCATCGAATAAGCAAATATTGAAGAACCATCGTTGGAAGTGTTGAATGAGCCACCTCGACGATCTAGTCGAGTCACTCGTCCACCAGCTTGGACAAGATTATGTCTATTCTTCATCAAAATTGTCAGGTACTCGTTACCCTATATCCTCTTATGTGTCTTTTGATCAGTTGTCATCAGAACATTTATGTTGCATTAGTCACATTTCTGAGGAACAAGAACCATCTAGTTATCATGAGGCTGTACATGATCCATGCTGGCAAAAGGCCATGGAAGCATAACTTAAAGCCCTGATTGACAATCACACCTGGGATATCGTATCATTACCTCCTCATCGTAAGCCCATTGGCTGTAAATGGGTATATAAGATTAAATATAAAGCATATGGTTTTGTGGAAAGGTACAAGGCCCGATTGGTGGCCAAGGGGTTCACACAGCGAGAAGGATTTGACTACCATGAGACCTTTTCTCCAGTAGCCAAGGATGTCACGGTTTGCTCTTTCTTGTCAGTTGCTGCTTTTCACAATTAGTCGTTGCATCAAATGGACGTCCACAATGCCTATCTTCATGGTGATCTGGAAGAGGAGATTTATATGGATCTTCCATAAGGATTATGGAGACAGGGGGAGTCTAAGGTATGTCATCTTCTCAAATCTCTTTATGGTTTAAAACAGGCCTCTCGGCAGTTGTATGCCAAGTTTACTAATGCACTCACGGGTCCCGGATTCAAGCAATCCAAGCATGATTATGCTCTCTTCACTTGGACAAAAGGTACGTCATCTATTTACTTGATGATTTATGTTGACGACATACTTATTATGGGAAATGATGATTCCATTTTGTGAGGAAGCTTAAGGAGTATCTACATTCCTCTTTTCATATCAAAGATTTAGGGCCACCTAAATACTTTCTTGGAATAGAGAGAGCTCGTTCTGATCAGGGGATTTCTCTTAGCCAAAGAAAATTTGTGATGGAGATTATATCAGAAGCGGGATTATTAGGATGCAAACCGGTAGTCATTCCTATTGAACATAATACAAAGTTAACCAGTGTTGATTATGATGCTGGGATGTCTTTCTCTAACGATCCATTACTAAAGGATCCGACAAGTTATCAGAGACTTGTTGAAAAACTTATCTATCTCACCATGGCTAGGCCAGACATTTGCTATGCTGTACAGACTCTTAGCTAGTTCATGCACAGTCCAAAGCAATCTCACATGAATGTAGCCTTGAAGGTGGTAAAATATCTGAAGAGATGTCCAGGGCTAGGGATACTTCTTTCTCGAAAGTGCAATATGGAGATGAAAACCTATTGTGATTCGGATTATGCTACATGTCCCATGAGTAGGAGATCTATTACTAGTTTCTGTATTAAGTTTGGGGAGTCATTGCTTTCATGGAAGACAAAGAAGCAATCCATTGTATCATTATCATCAGCAGAAGCTGAGTATCGATCTATGGCAAAGACTGTCTATGAGGTGGTATGGTTACGAGGTCTACTTCAGGATCTTGGGATACAAGTTAGAGGTCCGACATTGTTCTTTTGTGATAATGATTCAGCAATCAAACTTGCAGCAAATCCCATATTACATGAGAGGACGAAACATATAGAAGTTGATTGCCATTTTACACGAGAGAATATCAAAGAAGGTATCTTCGAAACAAGAGGGATTAGAACCATGGAGCAACCTGTGGATATATTTACTAAACCTCTTTGCCAAAGACAATATACATATCTTCTAAACAAGCTTGGCGTTTTGGATATATACAAACCACTAGCTTGAAGGGGAGTGTTGAAAGAAGATATGTTTTGAAGATATGAAATCGGATTGAAGATTGTAATTGATTGGGATTGTAACTATTTTAGGACTAGGAATATTTTCTGGTTGGGAATATTTTCTTTATTTTTTTATTGAATCTTCTTGTATAATATATACATCCCTGTAATAGTGTACAATTCAATGAAGAAAATACAATTCCTACACTTTTACTTGAGTTTGTTACATTATGGGCAAGGAGTAAGTAAAAACACAGAACTGGATTTTCTCAATGACACAGCTCTGGATAAAGACAAAGGACGTATAGACCCCTTAAGTGCCTTAACTTTGCCCAAAGGGACACTTAAGTGCCATAACTTACGAAAGGTACACTTAAGTACCAAAATCGGAGCAAAAGGGATCACTTGAGTGACAATCCGGCCAAAATCCGGCCAAATTGCATTCGTGGCATTTTCTGGCGATTTTCGGCAACTTCTTTTACTGATGTGGCAAATGTTTTTTTTTTTTTTTTTTTAAAAGCTTTCGTGGATGACAAAAATGACGTCGTCCATCCACATTGAGTGCACTGAACTAAACGACGTCGTTTAGGTCATTGTGTGATGACCTAAACGCCGTTCCTCCCCATCTGCATTGACAGTCGATCTCAGGCCCTTCTCTCCGTCGCCGTTCACGCCTAGAGCTGGTCATCGGTCGCCGTCGTCAGTCGCCGCTATTGGTCGCTGTCGCGGCTCACCGCTCACCATCGTTGGTCGTCATCACTGCTCACCATCGTCGCTCGTCCAGGTTCGACCCCTTCTCCCCCTCCCCTATGATGAAATTAGGGCTCGATTATTTAATTAGGGCTCGCTCGATTATTTAATTAGGGTTGGCTGACCTAAACGCCGTTCCTCGCCGTCCGCGTTCACAGTAGATCACATGCCCTTCTCTCCATCGTCGTTCACGCCTAGAGCTGGTCATCGGTCGCCGTCGTCAGTCACCATTGTTGGTCGCCGTCGCCGCTCACCGCTCACCATTGTCGGTCGTCCAGGTTTGGCCCCTTCTCCCCCTCCCTTGTGGTGAAATTAAGGCTCGATTATTTAATTAGGGCTCAATTATTTTATTACAACTTTGATGGAATTTGTGTTGATACACTTCAACTGAAACTTGCTGACATTACACAAAGAGACCGGATTTCTCATTATTTTGGTGAATTTTTCTTTCAAGCCAATGTCAGAGTATGTGATTGTTAGATTACTGTCTATGCATCTCCTTAAGAGCATCCTAGTAAAGCAGGTGACCAATGCCATTATGAGAAAAAAACTAAGTTCTTGAACCACCCTGCTTGTGAGAGTATATAGGGTATGTCCTTGAACCACCCTGTTTGTGAGGCTGTATAAGGTATGTCCTTGAACCACCCTGCTATGATTGCTATATAGGGTATGTTTATCAATTCAAAACCCTGTTGTGATTGCTGTATAGGGTATGTTTATCAATCCAAAATCCTGAATAAGAACATAATCCTGCTGTGATTTGATTAAGTTGATGTCAGAGTATGCTATGCTTTGATTTGCTTAAGTTAATGTACATTCTCTCACATCGCACGTTTAGTGCAGTAGACATGCTTGGGCTATGATTGCTGTGGGGACCTCTGTTTTTGGTTAATATTTTAAGGGAAGGGAAGGCAAATAATTAAAGTGCCGACCTCTTTTTTGGCTTTTTTGGCTGTCATGTAGGGGCATATTGTCAGTGTGGGGACCTCTATTTACTAAAGTCCATAAGAGTGGGGGGACTCCCATGTGCAATTGTCTAGTAGTCCCAAAAACTAATGATTCTTTTTCTTGTTCTTGGTGCAGTAATGGCGCATGACAAGGATTATGTCGATGTTATAATTTGCTACAATGGGGAATTTGTGATTGGGGAGGATGAGTGGGAGTATGAGGGTGGAAATGAGGGCACCATCTTTGTGGATATAAAGAAGGCATCTTATATAGGATTTCTTAGGGATATAAATACTTATTTGCCTTGTAAAGTTCAGAAGCTGCTATATTGTATTCCTGGGAAAGACTTAAGAGATGGTTTGAGATGCTTAGAAGATGATACTGGTCTTAGGGATGTTCTATAACATTATCTTCATGGTGAAGAGGTAAAAATATTTGTTGAGTACAATAGTGAAAGTGAGGATGAAGATGATGATGGAGAGAGCGCCGAAGTAGGATAAGAAGGAGATGGTATTCAAGGTAGTACTGACGTTAGGGTCGAAGGAGGGCAGGATAAATATGATGGATATGAGAGAAGTGCAGATGCAATTCATCAAAGTGATGATGACATAGGTGATATCACATTATCTGGATTAGATTGGGAAGTAACTGAATCAACTGATGATGATGATGGAGGGTTGCCTGCTGAAAATTTTATAAGTGATGACAATGACGAGGAGCTTGTACAGTCAAGAATACAGCGAAGGGATTTTTTGACAGCTAAGTTTGCAGCTTTGCAAGTAGCCAAGGAAGTTCTAAACAGACCCGAAGGCCCTACAGATGCTGGTGCTGTTGGCAAGGAGACTGACTATGAAGAAAGCGTCGAGAATGCTACTTCCCAGGATGAGCTTGAAGAAGATGAAGGACTGTGCATAGAAGGAAAAGGAAAAGTAAGTTTCCTTCTTATGATCCATCCGTTGCCTCTCCTACTTTGTCAAGTAGGCATGAAATTTCATGATGCTAAACAATTTGGGAAGCTATATGAAGATCTCCATTGCTGCACAAAGGAACATTGACTTCATTAGAAACACTAAGACCTTTGTAAGAGCTAGGTGTTCACAGCAAAATTGTCCATAGAAGATCTATGGTGCATTTGTTAGGAGAACTGGATCTTTCCAGATTAGAGCCTACCAAGAGGAACATACTTGTTCCATTAATTTTGAGAATAAAAGGGTAACAAGTGCATGGTTAGCACTTCTTTGAATTGATTAGGCGATGCCTCGGATGAATACTACTCGATTCAAGATGCTGGTGAAGGAGCGGGTAGGCATCAATATATCTAAGAATCAATGTAAAAGATCGAAGCAAAAGGTGATGAAGATACTCATTGGTCAGTACATTGGTGAATATGGATAGTTGTGGGACTATGCTTGGGAGTGTAGGCTGTAAAATCCTAGAAGTAGAGTGTATCTTGAGGTCGTGGAGAGACCATTTCTTGATATTGGGATGAAGTTCAATAAATTCTATGTTTGTTTCGATGCATGCAAACGAGGTTTTTTATCTGGTTGTAGACGGATTATAGGATTGGACGGGTATTTTTTGAAGGGCTTGTGCAAGGGAGAATTGCTGGCCGCAATTGGAAGAAATGCAAACAACCAAATGTTTCCCCTGACTTGGGCTGTTGTGAAGGTAGAGAACAAGGACAATTGGTCCTGGTTCCTAAAAAAATTGATGACTGATTTGGAGATAACAAATGGGGCCGGGTGGGCGTTCATGAGCGACCAACAAAAGGTAATGTTTGCTTTTTAAAAAAATTTGTCACTTGTTTGCTTTTTGATATCAACATGTCATTTGCTTACATTTTTTTTATATTTTCAATTATTGTAGGGACTTGTTCCAGCAATAGCTGAGCTGTTGCCTTATGCTGAACATCGAATGTGTGCGCGACACATATACGCAAATTGGGCAAAGACCTATAAAGGGGACAAGTTGCAGTTGCAATTTTGGCAACTAGCAAAGAGCACGAATATGGTTGACTTTAAGATGGCCAAAGAAGAGATGCTTCAATTGACAAAGGATGGTTATGATGCACTGTCCCAAATAGACCCGAAGCATTGGTGTAGGGCGTTCTTCAGCGAGGAATTCAAGTGCGATAACATTGATAACAACATCTGTGAAGCATTCAATGGGAGGATAATAGATGCTAGATGTAAACCAATTATCTCGATGCTTGAAGACATACGGGTTTTGGTCATGACTCAGCTGCATAGACAAAGAGATGACACTACAAAGTGGACTAAGTAATATGGTCCTAGGATTGCTAAGAAATTGGATGACAACTTAGCTGCAAGTAGGTATTGTCATCCCATTTGGAATGGGGATGAAGGATATGAGATAATGAAGGGTTCCGATAAGTATGTTGTCCATTTAGGTACGATGAAGTGTTCATGTAGAGCATGGCAACTCAGTGGAATTCCTTGTGCACATGTCATATGTGCAATTCAATTGAAGGGCCACAACACAGAAGACTACCTTGATGATTGGTACAAGAAACCGAAATATCTTGCTTCGTATCAATTCATGTTGCAGCCAATTAGAAGTAGCAAGTTCTGGGAGCCAACAGATCGTGAAGCACCTCAACCTTTGCCACTAAAGAAGAGAATGGGAAGACCAAAGAAAAAAAGAAAAATGACGGAGGGAGAGGACTCATGTCACCGTAGGATGAATAGGATGGGTGTACCGATAAAGTGCTCTTTTTGCCACATAGTAGGGCACAATATTAAGGGTTGTTAATTAAAGAAGCAGTAGGAACAATTGAGGCCAGCCGAAGGACCTAGTGAAGGGACGGTTGGAGAAGGAGAAACGAAGGCGAAGTGAGTCGATTTGTTCTTGATCGACGACAATAAATTGTAAGTCATGACAATTGTGTTTATGTTGCTTTATGGTTTGTTATGAATATGTACATAGATATAAGTGACATGTATGTAATGTTTCTGTCTTTGTCAAGTCACGGTGACACGTGAAGAATTGGCCGAAGCCCCTGCTATACCTGAAAATGAAGGGCCTGTTCAAAGAACCGAAGGTGGAAGACAGCTAGCTGCAGGATTGGCTAAAACAACTGGAGGGCCAATTAAGTCGACTGTTCTTCAGCAGCAACAAAGAAAAAAAATACCCGGTCAGTTAAATGATTTGAGTTGACTTTTCATTTACGTTCTAATATGGCCTAATGTTATATTTATGATGTCATTTGCATTTTTCTTAGGTTCGAAGAAGACAAGCTAGAGCTCAGCTGCTAATAGAGGGCCCAACTGAAGGGCCACCACAAGATCCATCACCAAGGTCATCACAAAGGCCACTAGAATGGTCATCACAAGAGCCACCACCAAAGCCTACCGAAGGTGTCACTGAAGCTGAAGGCGTAACTAGAAAAACAACTAGAAGAAAGCCAAAGCCAAATCAAGAGCCACCTATAAGAAGGCCATCTACAAGATGCCTAGCTGAAGAATTGGCTAAAGAAGCCCCTTCTGTAGCTGAACAACCACAAGAGCCGAAGAAATCACATGCGAGAAGAAGAGGCAACTAATCACAAGTACCTGAAAGTGACGCTCCCCTTCGAACAAGAGGGGCTCTTGGGAAGAGGCTTAAACAATATGGTTATGGCCTTTATACGGATGACCGTTACGGAACAGTTATTCTTAATATAAGTTTTATAAGCTGCATTTAATTTAATTTATAGTGCAAACTTTTGTTGATAATTGAGTTTTCTTTTTGAAGCTGTGAGAAGTTCAAAGGTTCTTATCTCGAAGGCCGAACTCAAGAATCAACGGCTGCGCCAACAAAGAAGAAGACATTACTGTGCCAACAAGAAAGAAGAGTAAGAAGAACCGATTCTGGGTCCATCCGAATCGGTTTAGCCTACAACGGTTGCAGCTCCTTCAGAATCGGCCCGCCTTGGACAATTGCAGCTCTATCAGACTCAACGCATCCCAAGACAGCTGAAGAAGAAGTCTCACGTCCAGTTAGAAAAAGTGCAAGGATTATGAATCAAGTGCGAAGTCCATCAAAATGAGCACGAACAGGAGGCATTGTGCATATTGATTGATGAAATGGGATGTGATATGGTTTGTGGGGCTGAGGAGTCAGTTGTAAACATGTGGATGTTTGTTTTTTTTTGTTTTTTGTTTTTTATATAATATTTTGTCATTGAGTTAGTTGAGTTTGTGAGACTTCATTTGTCATTGAGTTTGTGAGATAGATGTTCAAAATCAATGGAACAACCGTTGTTGCTTATCATTTTTGGCATGCCTTTTTCTTTTTTCTTTTTATTTTCTTTTTCTTTTACTTATTGCTACTTCTGGTGGTGGATATGTGGTGGTGACTGGGGTGCTCGTGTGGCTGGTGGTGGCGGCTGGTGAAGCCTGTGGTGGATATGTGATGGTGACTGGGGTGCTCGTGTGGCTGGTGGTGGTTGGTGGTGGAAAGCCTAGTGGTGGTGGGTTGGGTTGGAGGTTTTTGCTGCACCTGATGCAAGATATATGTGCAATATGCACAGCTTGCACCAAGTAGTGTTGGTGCAAGCTGGTGTAAGACACCTTACACTTGCAACTTATGCAGCAATATACCACCAGCATAGTAGTGGCTCGTGGTGGCTCAAGTGGATGCTTGGGATGCCTGGTGGTGATGATGGCTGGAGATGGTGGTTAGTGGTGGGCGGTGGTGGTGGCTGGTAGTAGCCGATGTGTACAGAAAAATATGCCACTTAACTGATCACATTCTAAAAAACCTAGCACTTAAGTGTTAACTTTTAACAACAAGTGGCACTTAAGTGATCCTTTTAATAATAACTTGACACTTAAATGACTCTTTGTCTATCACAACTGGCACTTAAGTGATCACTAGATACAACTTATAGTACTTGAGTAATCACTCGTGTCTATTCTATGTATATGGTGGTTTGCAGCAAAACAGAGAAGCTGCTGGTTTACACATTTGCTGCTGGTTTACATTCAATTCAAGTAAAATAGTCACCATAACACATCGACCTAATATACATTCCATCATCACTAATTTATATTCAAGAATAAGCAAAAACTGTCGAAATCATTCATTCATTCATTCAAAACAAGTACATTTCCCCACACATTTATAACTATGGCAGTTGGAGAAACTTCTTCTCATCTTCCAGTCCTTTACATTTCATCATAAAGTAGGATAGACAAAGAAACAACAACATAATAAACTCTTGGTGACACTTCCATTCAATTTTCATTTTTGAAACTTCATTCTTCAAATGGTTAACAGAAGATGCTTGAGCTTGAGCTTGCATTGAGTCAACATTGTCCAAGTCGTCCACAAGCGTAGATGGAGATTGATGACATCCATCAAGTAGGTCCAATATCACCTCTGTGGCTCGGTGAGAGAATTTTGCATCGACCCATTTGAAGCATTTGCACTTCGAGCCTTCTCGTATCGGGCATATCCATAGAATCTTCTCCGGGATTCGTTCGAGTCCATGATGTTCTTCTTGGACTTGGTAACCACAGAAACAGAAATGCTCGCCTTCTCCTTTGCTTCGGTGAGAGAAATTTGAGCCGCTGCTGAAAGTCTTGCTCTCCATTTCCAATATTCGATGGTAGAATTTAGGGCAAATCGAATTAGGGTGCAAGATTAGGGCTCCAGCGCTTCAATAGCATTTTGCCCGATTTAGGGTTTTAGATTTAGGGCAAATGGGGAAGACGACAGCGTTTTCGCTGATTTAAGGGGTCTATTTTGGGCGAACACCGGAACGACGTCGTTTAGGGTTAATTCAAGCTGACTCAGCTCTCCGGTGAGACACATCGGCGAGAGATATTAATATTTTAATGCCACGTATGATTTCCGGCCAGCTTCGCCGGAGATGACACTCAGGTGTCCCACTTTTCTTAAAATGTGGCACTTAAGTGTATATTTCGTAAGTTATGGCACTTAAGTGTCCCTTTGGGCAAAATTATGGCACTTGAAGCGTTCTTTTGCCAAAGACAAAGTAAAAACCATGGACAAAGTTCTATCTTTTTCAGCCAACCACCGGCTAGGAAAACCAGAGTGTTTTCTAACCTGGAAAGTAATTAAGTTCTGTCCATTTTTCCATGGAGGCATTGTTATCTACAACTTTAACCCACGTTTATCGTGTAAGAAAGATAAGATCTCAATTAATAGTGTCTTATCTCTTTGGTGCAATAATAAACTATCAAGAAAAAGAACTGTTCTGCTAGAACATTACTTTTCTTTAGGGAATTTTCTTGACCAAAACCCCTTTTTTTTTTTCCAATTGGACGATGAGCAAAAGATAATTTCGGCCGGACCTTCTTCTCGGGACACATTATCTACCTTTTTCTATTTTTTAAAAGAACCACTACATATGCGAACAACAAGCATGCATATACCCTCCTTTGTGGTTAGTGATGGTTTTGATATCTGCTCAAATGGTAAGACTAGATAGCAGGAATTTCAAAAGGGATGTTTTTCATCTTTCCATAGTGGCCAATTTTGCGGAAAATGGCAATTTATAGAGGCAAGAGGTGGACAGAATTACTTTCTACTAAGGACGTCATGTAATGCCGAGGCCCATGAATCTAAAGAATTGAGCCACCATGAAGCCAGCCGACGGGAAAGAATTCACAGGCACAACGGAATGGACCATAAAGTTGCAGAGCACATTAGCCAAAAATATCCAACCACCATTCTTCAACTACTTTATTGGTCCACATTTGCTGCATCTCCGTCTTCTTTCACTTCAGATTCAGAGTAGGCCAACAAAATCCAGCAAGAATATATAGCTGTGGCCTGCTCGAGAAAAAGAAAATGTCAAAAATATATCTTACTCTTGATCTAATAGCCACTCACATATTTTCGTTTTGATAAATATCATTCACATACTTCCAAGAAAAACCCCATTGAGAACATTAATTTTCCCCTCCATGTAAACTCATTTTAGCATCTTCCTTACGGTTTAAGCAGACTGAAAAAGTGATTTTTGAATGGTAGAATTAGTGTAGATATTTGTTATTTTCAAAAGAAGAGGTAGGTGGTCATGGGATGAGAAATAAGGTGTATTTCGTTATATTTTTCTCAAAAAACTTAAGACAAAACAAAATGCTAATCTTATAAGCACATAGTAGATCTGTATTTCAAATGTATTAGAAGAAAAAAGGCACTACAAATGTCATAACTTCTGTACAATGACCACTTAAGTACCATAACTTTTTATTCAATCACTTAAATGTTATAATCGATCACTTAAGCACTGTAATTTTTCATTAATAAGGACATCCGATGTGAACGTTCTTATTAATGAATTCAATAACTCATTGTGTAACCATGTATCAATGACAAAAATTCTCTTCATCATAAAAGATTGGGACATAGTGCCTTATTCCCTTGTCCCCGGTGTCCTATCTGCCCTTTGGCAAAGCAAACACGTGCTCCTTTCCTAAATAATAATTCGCGAGCAGATAGTATTTTTTCATTGATCCATGCTAATGTTTGGGGACCCTATCATACTATGCATCACGATGGGTCAAGATATTTCCTCACAATTGTTGATGATTTCTCTCGTGCGACATGGATATTCCTCATGCAATCCAAAAATCAAGTGTTTACTCACCTACAAACATTCCTTACCTTGTCTAAGACTCAATTTGGAAAAACAATCCGTCGGGTTAGAACTGACAATGGAAGGGAATTCTTTAATAGTGAGTGTGCTTCCTTATTTTCACTGAATGTAATCCTGCATGAGAGTTCTAGCACTTATACACCCCAACAAAATGGTGTTGTTGAAAGGAAACATCGTAACTTCTTAGAAGTAGCACGTGCCCTCAAGTTTCAAGCATCTATTCCTGAGAATTTTTGGGGAGACTATGTAGTTACAGCAGCATATTTGATTAATCGCATGCCCTCACGTATTTTGAAAGGAAAGACGCCATTTGAGATGTTGTATGGAAAAAAACCAAATCTGAGTCATCTCAGAGTTTTTGGATGCCTCTGTTATGTCACTATAGTGGGACACAAGGATAAGATGGCACCACGAGCTAGTGAGTGTATATTTATGGGATATCCCACCTTGCAAAAGGGGTATCGGATTTATGCAGCATCCACAGGGAAATTTTTCGTAAGCAGAGATGTTATTTTTCATGAGAATATTTTTCCTTTTCAAACTCTTATTTCTTCAACTGAAGATGAGAAGACAGGAATTCAAAATTCTTATTGGAAGAAGATATCTTTCCGGGAGGTACATTTCTTGCTACTCCTCTCCCAGGACCAACTGGTGAATCGCGTACATTACCTATTGAGACTTCTACGAGTCACTCCACTGAAGAGCCTCATATAGAAGAGTCAGCCCAGTCCACTGAACATTTAGAATCAACCCCTGTTGAAGAAGAGCCCTCTTCAATGCAACAAGAACTCCCACGGCGTTCTAATCGAGCGGCTCGCCCACCAGCTTGGACAAAGGATTACATATGTGGTTCTTCAAGATCGTCAGGTACTCGGTATCCCATCTTGTCTTATATCTCATTTGATAGGCTATCTGCAGAACATTTATGTTGCATGAGTCGTATTTATGAAAAACAAGAACCTTCTAGTTATAGTGAGGCTAAAGACGATCCTCGTTGGCAAAAGGCCATGGAGGCCGAGTTACATGCCTTGACGGAGAATCATACTTGGGATATCATAACAATACATGGTGATCGAAAACCCATTGGATGTAAGTGGGTTTACAAGATCAAGTACAGGGCAGATGGTTATGTGGAAAGATATAAGGCTAAATTGGTGGCCAAAGGTTTTACTCAGCGAGAAGGCTTTGACTACCATGAAACTTTTTCGCCTGTTGCAAAATATGTCACAGTTCAATCTTTCCTATCAGTTGCTGTTTTTCGTGACTGGCGGTTACATCAAATGGATGTACATAATGCCTTTTTACACGGTGATCTGGATGAAGAAATCTATATGGATCTTCCACCAGGATTACGGAGACAGGGGGAGTCTAAGGTGTGTCGTCTCCGAAAATCTCTTTATGGACTAAAGCAGGCCTCTCAACAATGGTACGCCAAGTTCACTAATGCACTTATGGTTGTTGGATTCAAACAGTCCAAACATGATTATGCCCTGTTCACCTGGACAAAATGTATGTCATCTATTTATTTGATGATTTATGTTGATGACATACTTATCATGGGAAATGATGATTCTGCTGTGAAGAAACTTAAGGAGTATCTGCATTCCACTTTTCATATCAAAGATCTAGGGCCACCTAAGTATTTTCTTGGAATTGAGATAGCTCGTTCAGATCAGGGAATTTCTCTCAGTCAGAGGAAATTCATAATGGAAATCATATCAGAAACGGGATTATTAGGTTGTAGGCCAGCTATTATTCCTATTGAGCAAACTACTAGATTGACATCTGTCGACTATGATTCTGGCATATCATCTTCTTCTAATGATCCATTATTGAGAGATCCATCGGGATATCTAGAGACTGGTAGGGAAACTTATATACCTAACTATGACCAGGCCAGACATCTGTTATGCAGTGCAGACTCTCAGCCAGTTTATGCACAGTCCGAAACAATCTCACATGAATGCAGCATTGAAGATTGTGAAATACTTGAAGACATGTCCAGGGTTGGGGATACTCCTTTCTCGAAAATGCAACATGAAAATAGTGGCTTACTGTGATGCAGATTATGCCACATGTCCTATGAGCAGGAGATCCATCACCGGTTATTGCATCAAGTTTGGGGAATCATTGCTTTCATGGAAGACAAAGAAGCAGTCTACTGTATCTCTATCTTCAGCCGAAGCTGAATATCGATCCATGGCCAAGACTGTTTGTGAAATAGTTTGGCTCAGGGGTTTACTTCAGGATCTCGGGGCAAGAGTTGAAGGACCAACTACACTTTTTTGTGACAATGATTCAGCACTAAAGCTTGCAGCAAATGCTGTATTGCATAAGAGGACAAAACACATAGAAGTCGATTGCCACTTTACTCGAGAGAAAATTCAAGAGGGAATAATTGAGACAAGAGGAATCAGGACTTCAGAGCAACCGGCGGACATATTCACTAAACCTCTTTGTCATAGACAACATGCATATCTTCTAAGCAAGCTTGGTGTCTTGGACATCTACAAGCCGCCAGCTTGAGGGGAAGTGTTGGAAGATATGATTCATCAAATCTTATCCAATTGTTGATAGGTAGAAAATCTTATTTATTTTAGGATTAGAAAGATAGAAGAATATTTCTTTTCCTTTATTAATCTCTGTCTTTGTAATTAAATACACTTTGTACACATCAGAGAATATATAGTGAATACAACAATTTCTTCCCCTACATTTCTTCTACCTTTTTCTCGATGCCTTTCTTGGTCTTCTGACATGAACGTTCTTTAAAAGTTACAACACTCAAATAATCAATTAAAGGTTATGGCACTCAAGTAAAGATTTTTTTTTTTTCAAAGTCATGACACTCAAGTAATCGAAAAACAATGTTATGGCACTTAGGTGAGCACCGCACGACAGTTATGATACTTGTGATGTCCTTATCTCAATATTTTAATATCCTTCTTCCATTCATGACACCAAATCCCATAAAATATAATAAAAAGCACAGGCGAAAAAAAATAATTTTAGCTAATGTTACATAATTGTAAGCGTCTAATTAAGTAGAGATTAATCAGGTTGATTCAAGTTTTAGAGGTTGCCGGTCATTTTTGATTAACCCCTACTAAACAAAGCTACGAACAACGAGCGATTGTTTTAAACTAGTGGCTCCATTTAAGCATCCAATAAAAATCAGCAAGATTATTTAGCACAACCCTTTTAATATAAGAAGTTTTAGGAACTCTTATCATCACCTTGAAGAAGGGTAGCTGGGCAAGCGTGATTAAAACACCCAGTTCAAAGACAAAGCAGCCTTCCCTAATTTAAAGGGAAAATAGGTGGACGCAATACAACTTGCCTCACCTCATATATATATATATATATATATAACCCCAAAGGCATGGACTAAAATAAGTTATTTGCGGGTCCCTCTTCTGATAAGGTCAATCCACTTGTTGGAATGGAATGAATTTGATTGATAGAGTAGGTTTAGATTGCCTGAGGGAGCAGATATATCCTAATTGCAAAAGTAATATATTAATTGTAATAGAGCATTGTGACGACCCAAGCGCAGGGCGCGTCTCTAGTCCCATATTGCTTAAAGGGGAGTCTTGAGGTTACTTTATAAGGTTTAGGTCCCTCTAATCTATGTGACACATTTTAAAGCCGTGATGACTCAATGTCAAAAGCAGATAATATTATATAGTGGAGTCCGGGTTATTACAAACATATACCACTTTCATTTTGCATAATTCCATCTAATCTCTCCGTTCTTTATTTCTTTCTTTTTTATTTCCCCTCCAATCTTCCAATTTGTGTAGAAAAATATGATCCTATCAGCAAGAGGAACCTGAAAAATCATTCTACCGGCCTCGCACTGACGAAACAAAAATAATAAAGAGTGAAAAGTGACAGATTATTACCAAAATGAAATTGACAAAAAGCTAAGAGGTTAGGTGAGGTGAGCTGTGAAAGAAATTTATGTATGAACCAGATTGTAAAATAACCTTAGCTAAATTCTTGATATTTCTTTTGCTATACGATATGAAATGAAAAATCTCTATTTGGACAAGAAAATTTTCTTTTCTTTGATGACTGTGGATTATAATTATACAATTATGCATTACTAAAAGTTTTCACCAACCTGTTCGATGAACATGGCTTCATCCATAAGGATACATCCACGGATGCACAAGAATCAGATTTCGACCAAGTCCAGAGAACTAAACAAGGCCTGGTTTTCCCCTCTTTAGGTAGACATCCTGATTGTGTTGACATCTTATCCACCAAGACATGTAATTCCCTATTTTCAAGAGTACGATGCCTAAGGAAACGAACATTCGGTACTCTTCTTTCACCCTACACTTAGATTTTACTAAACAAGACAGATTGCCATACGTATAAAGATGTATAATTAGAGAAGATCCAAGAGAATATAATATTAAAGGATTGGCTTATTAAGACATGACAAATGCAACTTGAGTTCATTATTTGACCTGCAACTTTTAAATAAAAATACAAATATATTTTCGTTACTTATAAATTCCTATGTAGGCTTGATATGAAAAAGAAAAAAATTGTCCTGACCCTTACTATTTTAATACGAAACTAGAACAAAGAAAATCACCCAACACTTTTTATGCCCAACAAAAGAAACAAATAAAAGATTTGCATATATTTCGAGAAAGAAAATCTAAAGATTTCAATTTGCCTGTATGGATGAAATAATATTTTTTATTTAATTTGAGAGATTTTTGTTCTTATCTTATTAATCAACATCTTTGCTAGTGAATACAACATATTATTACAATTTTCTTTTTTCTTGGACAGAAAAAAGAGCTTGGGCTCGAAACCAAAGATAGTATTACTTTTTATGTAATATAGATTATAGATTCTTTATTTTAAGGAAGGGCAGGGGTGAATCGCCTATAATTAATTTTTTTCCCCTAGATATCAACATAGAGTACATAAAACAACTACTTGCCCCCTCTGGACTTTTGTGGTTCTGCATGGCGTATATAAATCAATTCAATTTGTTTATGGCAACATGAAATATTCTCACTTCCTCCTTCCTCCTCCTTCCTCCTCCTTCCCTCGCTTGGACGTTAGCTTCAGGACAAAACAGAGAGCGTGTCGCTGGCCGAAGGACGCGAGGCTGTGGCCGACGTTCGCCCAAGAATGTCGTGCGGTAACGAAGCCAGCTGGTCTCGTCCTTGAAGAAAGGGACAGAAACGAGATAAATGGGAGAGAAAGGCGGCAAAGGGAAGGGGGGGTCTCTCCGGTCTTTTTGGGTTTTCTCGGCCGAGGTAGAGCAATCAAGAGAGAGAGAGAGAGCTAGTGAGAGTGAGAAGGTGAGCTCGAGAGAGAGAAGGAGCGAGCCAGAGAAGAGAGGGAGCTCGAGGGTGGCTGCTTCTGGAAGGTTGCGGCTGACAACCAAGGAGAGGCTAGAGCCGCTCGAGAGGGGAGACCGAGAAGGTGGGTAGCGATGGAGAGCGAGAGAGAGAGGCGACTGTGTTCTCAAGTTCTTCGGGGGAGGCCGGAGACAGCGAGAGCAACAGAGAGAGTGAGATCCGATAGAGTGAGCAAAGGGTGAAGCGGAGAGAGAACCGAGAGTGAGCGGAGGGATGGACGAGAGAAAGCGAGACCCGGGAGCCGAACTTCGTTCTTGGACAACCGTTACGCGGCCATCCCCAACATAAACCGGCGATCTCCAGCCAACACCCTCGAGCACGTGGTGAGTTTTCTTTGGGTTCGATCCACTTTTATCTCGATGATCCTGGCTCAGTGCAAAGTCGAGGCGGCCAACCATAGCTCGTTTCGCTTCAGGCTCACCTTCTGGCCGTCGTCGCCGAGTTGGGTAGGGATTTTCGTGGTCAAACACTTCTCTCTGGGAACTCCGTTGCTTGGTTTTATTTAAGACGGAACTGAAACGATAGCTGGGCCTTGTTTTCCCTAGTCCACCAACATGCTCGGTTTGAACGAGCCGTCCCTTTTGTCGAGTTTGAGTCGTCACTTGCTGCTTTCTTTTGAGTAAATGACTTGGGAGTGCTTGCATTTTCATTCTCTGTTGATGGCTGCTTGAATATGCTCAAGACTCCTCCCTTTCGTTTCAGGAACACACCCTTTAAATTGCCCCCTGCAGTTTCTGCATGAAAATTGATAATTCACTGGTTTAATAGCATGCGAGTAATGACTGGACTTTATCTATTTAGATATGGTGGTGGACTTTTGACTAGTTATGCACTGTTCAAAATGCCAGATTCATTTGTAGAGGAAGATTTTGTTTACTGTTTTTCTAAATTAGACGACAGGTATTTGTAATTTGCATTTCTAAAATTTAATATCCTTTCGATTTTCCAGAAAGAAGGATTGCGTTGTTTCTTGGTGCAATGGGGTAGAAGTTTCTATTTGTATATCGCTTGTGTGGCACATATATTGCTTTTTTTGACGATTCTTGTAGCAGTTTACTTGGTGACACCCAATTGCATATCGTTTGGCTACATTTTGCTCCTCCTATGTGGGATCATAGGAAGACAACTCATTGAAAGGATGAGAAGACACCTTTGGTTTCCATTAAAAGTATATGCAATCACTGTGTTTATCTTCATATACAGCTTGAGCAATTTCTCCACCTTTGAGATGTGGTTGTCAGGGTTGATTGATCTTCAGTCCTACAACTCAGAAGCTTCGCTATTGCAGAATATTTGGCAGTCTCTTGCAATCCTGATTGTGATGCAGCTCTATAGCTACGAGCGGAGACACATCAAGTATATCCAATCTGATGACTCCAAACTTATGGAATTTGGAGCACTTGGATTTATTCAGAGTTTCCTTATTTGACATGGTGACAACGTAGTGTATATAGCAGTGTTCTATGCATCATCATCACCAATTAGTCTATTTGGTTTCCTTTATCTGCTTGGTCTTGTCATATGTTCCCTTTTACCTAAAGCATCTCAAATCCCATCAAAGTTATTCCTTCTTTATACAGGAATTCTGGTGATGACAGAATATCTATTTCAGATGTGGGGTGCCAAGGCAGGAATGTTTCTTGGACAGAATAAGTCTAGCCAAGTTCTAGGGTTTTGAGTTATTACAGTCAGGCTTTTGGGCTCTAGAATTGGGTTTAAGGGGAAAGGTGCTGGCGATATCTGCTTTTACCCTTCAATACAATTTCTTTCATTGGTTGCAAAAAGTACCAACTCACATTTTGAGCAAAGATTACACCGAAGAACCTTGCCCTCTGTTTGTATCAGCAGAAGAAGTGTTTAGGGATTTTTCTAATTCAAATGGGGAAAGCAAGCCACCTGCAGATTCGCCTGCAATTCCTTGTGAAGCAGAAGGCATGAGAAACAATTTGTCTTCCTCAGCCTCTGGTTTTTCTCAAGCATCAAATAATGTACCCACAGCTGGAGGCTCTGGGGGTGGCAATGCTAGAAAATATTCTTTTGGATATATTTGGGGAAGCACCAACGAAAGCCACAAATGGAACAAGAAAAGGATTATCACCATGAGAAGGGAGAGATTTGAAACACAGAAGACAATCTTCATAGTCTATATAAATTTTTGGATGGAGAACATGTTTAATCTCTTTGGCCTCGAAATAAACATGGTGGCCTTGCTCCTTGCCTCCTTTGCTATGTTAAATGCCATTTCTATGCTATATATTGCACTTCTCACTGCCTGCATACTTCTAAATCGCAATGTCATTCGGAAATTATGGCCAGCACTTGTCTTTTTGCTTGCTTCCATTCTTGTCCTACAATACTTTGTCATTTGGAAGAGCACACCATCTGCCAATTCACAAACATCAAGCAAGGCTGAGTCTGTATTTCCTTTCGAATTTTATGATTCTCCTGCCAGTATGAATGCTGAAAGTCTTCATGTGATGAATTCAGCTGATCATTCATATGAGTTTTCCCATTGCGAGATCACTAAGGCTGAGAAGGATGGTGGAGGTTCTTTATATGATTCAGATAAGAAAGAGAGAGCCAGAGGTCAAGCTGAGGATAACTCTATAGTTTCTGCTGTGCAGCTTTTAGGAGATGGCGTTTAGTTCTCTTGTAACCTTCCCAAACATCAAGCCAGAAGACATGGATGCCAGAGGCACAATCAAGCAGTTTGCACCTGATTAACCATTTTTTCTATTGCTTCTGGACACCTGTAAGAATTCCTATTAGGATCTTTCTTATATTGTTGAGAATATTGCATGCATAACTTAATATTTATTTGTAAACTTACTTCACATCCTGAAGTAATTTCTCGTAACATATAATTGTTATTGGACATAACAATCGGTATCAAGTGCAAATTAAAACATTTGTGGTACTTTGTAATAGGACTAATAGTTTTGCTTCGTTGTCCCAGCTTTAACATTTTCATGGCATCTCATGACAGGTATGAACGTTTTTTGAAAATCATGATCTTGAGTGTCCTCAAGAATACACAGCGCCCTGTAAAATTCTGGTTCATAAAGAATTATCTCTCCCCACAATTTAAGGTTTGTTCTGCGTCTCTCTTAGCAGCCTCTGCCCTTGCTAAAACTATGAGAAGTATTGATTTATACTTGCATACTTTTCTGCTTTGAACTTCTCAGGATGTGATCCCACATATGGCTCATGAGTATGGTTTTGATTATGCATTAATCACCTACAAGTGGCCTACATGGCTACATATGTGAAGAAATCGAAGATAGAACAAGATCTATATATGAAAGAGGTTTAGATCTTGAACAATCAATGAAAAATACCTCAGTTCAGATGTATTTCTTCTTCAGAACTTTGAGTTCATTCTTTACAGGACTTCACCATTCTCGGAATATAGAAGTAGGAGAGAAAGCTCAAGATGAATCAAGGAAAAACAGAGATTGAAGAAGAAGGTAAACTTCGCACACTCTTCTCTCATTTTCTTATCCTTTTATACTCAACACTAGTTCAACTTTTTCTGTTACAGAATTGTTACAACATAATAACCAATATAGAAACACACGTGCATTTCTTCTGGCTGTGCAGCTCCTTTAATTTGCTTGATCAACTTCTGTGTTTCAGGTTTTGATGTCATGGATTGCCAGCTCATCAATTCAACTGGATCGCCAACTCACGATCTACCTCTGCTCCAGCTTCCTCTGTTCCAGCCTCCTCTGCCTCAGTCACTTCATTAAGTTTGGTTTTTCTACTATGACCGACTTCTATGTTCAACTGTTCTTTTAATATATGTTTAATTCCTCTAACATCCCCCCTCGAATTGGGAATGGATAGAGTACAGATTCCCAATTTGGTTCGTATATAAGAATGTGCTCTTCGTGTCAGTGGTTTTGTGAAAACATCAGCTAATTGGTAAGAACTTGGAATGTATTTGACATGCAATGATCCTGAGGATACTTTTTCCCGAACAAAGTGAAAATCTACTTCAATATGTTTGGTTCGAGCGTGTAAGACAGGATTCAAAGTGAGAGAGATTGCTAACTTATTATCACAGTACAAATGAATAGGAGGAGTAAGAGAACAACCTATATCACGTAATACAAAACTGACCCAAGTAAGATCGACAGTGGCTGATGCAAGAGCACGGTATTCAGCTTCAGTGGAGGATCTGCTCACTGTGGGCTGTTTCTTTGCTGCCCAAGATATAAGATTGGATCCAAGATATATACAAAAACCAGTTGTTGATCTTCCGGTTTCGCACACCCGCCCAATCTGCATCCGAGTAACCATAGAGATGCATGGTACCGTGAGAATGAAGAAATAAGCCAAGCTTTATAGTACCCTTTATATATCGCAAGACCCTTTTTAATCTGTTGAAGTCTGCAATGGTGGGTTGCTGCATTCTTTGGCAAAGTATATTTGTGGCATAAGCAATGTCTGGTCTGGTTAATGTGAGGTATTGCAGACCTCCAACTAGGCTTCTGTACTCAGTAGGATTGTTCAAAGGTATAGAATCATTGATTAAAATAGGTGGTTTTAATGAAAGAGGAGTTGAAATTGGTTTGGAGTCTAGCATATGAGCTCGGGTGAGGAGGTCTAGAGCATATTTGGTTTGACACAGGAATAGGTAATCTAAGGTTCGTGTAGCTTCAATGCCAAGGAAATAGTGCAAGGAACCTAGATCCTTCATATGAAAATGAATACTCAGAGAAGTAATAAGACTAGAAATTATGCGAGGAGAGCTTCCAGTGAGAATGATATCATCTACATACAGTAATAAGAGAATAGTTGCTGTTTCAGTATGCAGGATGAATAGGGAAGGATCAGTAGAGCTGCAGAAAAATCCATATTCGAGCAGAAAGCTGCTAAACCTATCAAACCAGGCTCAAGGAGCTTGTCGAAGTCCATAAAGTGATCTTCGAAGGAGACAAACATGGTGAGGCTTTTGTGATTCTTTAAATCCTGGAGGCCGCTCCATATACACTGTTTCACTTAAGGTTCCATGTAAGAAGGCATTTTTGACATCTAATTGATGAATTTTCCATTGTTTCATCATAGCTACTGATAGGATTATTCGAATTGTTGCATGCTTCACTACAAGGCTGAAGGTTTCTGTGAAATCAAGACCTTCTTCTTGATGGAAGCCTTTAGCTACAAGCCTAGCTTTGAGTCTACCAAGCTCCCATCAAGTGCGAGTTTTGCCTTGAACACCCATTTGCACCCGATTACATTCATGTGATCATCTCTAGGAACTAATTCCCAGGTTTGATTCGATATAAGGCATCCATTTCTTCTTTCATTGCTTGATACCATCCTCGATGTCCGCTAAGGCGGACTTTGCGATTTTGGTTCAACAGAATCGATATTCAACTAGACATGCATATTTAGGATTTGCTTTAACAATTCCAGATCGAAGTCTAGTTTGCATAGGATGAGTTGAAGAAGTACCTTGTATATCTGCAGTTTCAGAACTGATTTGTATTTGTCCTGTATTAGCATTTGATGTTGAGATAGGTTCTTGATTTGTAGGTATTAGTTCCTCTATGCTTGGAGATGACTGATGCGATTCAATACTACCAAAGACATTATTGACATCACTCTGCATCTCAGTATCAGGTATCATCTGTATTTGTGATTGACCTGAAGGATTACCTGTACTGAGCTCATTGTCCTGCATTTCTGGAGTTGTTTGAGTGAATCTGGTATGTTGCAAATATCCCCTCGATATATTGTCTTGTGATTGAGCCTGCTTAGTAGATCTGGAAATAGAAGATAGTACTCCTTTTATCCACAGTTTGTATAAGTCAGATCCCTGCTGATATTCAGTATTTAGTGTATGAGTAAAGGGAAAGACTTTCTCATCAAATATGACATGTCTGCTGATGTAGACTCTTCCATTTGTAGGCAAGAGACATCTGTACCCTTTATGCTTCTCACTATATCCAAGAAAGATACATGTAAGAGATCTTGGATCAAATTTATGCTTTGTGTAGTGCCTGAGACATGGATAACAGACTAATCCAAAAACTCGAAGATAAGAATAGTCTGGTGTCTTATTATAGAGCTTATAATGGGGTGAATGCATATGTAGTTTTGTTGTGGGAAGAAGATTGATAACATAAACTGATGTTTTGAATGCATCTACCCAGTATTTCATTGGTACTTTAGCATGATACATCATTGCTAGACCCAATTCAACCACATGTTGATGTTTTCTCTCCGAGACACCATTTTGCTCTAGTGTGTGAGGACAAGAAATATTCTGCTTAATTCCACAGTTTTGTAGATGAATTTGGAATTTATTACTAGTGAATTCACCTCCTCCATCACTCTGGAAGATTTTGATCTTGTGGTTAAGCTGATTTTCTATAAATCTTTGAAACATAATGAATATCTCATAGACTTCTGACTTTTCTCTCATTGGATATATCCAGCTATATCGAGAAAAATCATCCACAAAAATGACATAGTAGGAGAATTTCTGAACAGATTGAATTGGTGAAGGTCCCCATACATCACAATGTATTCTTTCTAATGGAACATTAGAGATATGGTCTGAGAAATGAAAAGATAAGGCTGAGCTTTTAGCAATTTGACAGCTGCTACATATATTCTGAGCCTTAGAACTGAACTGAATGAGATGTTGTTTCTGTAGGATCTTCATTGTTTTAAGATTGGTGTGAGCAAGTCTTTGATGCCAGATATCTTCTCCTACTTCCTGTTGAGTTTGTGTGAAGAAGACTTCTGCAACTTTAGGTTCCACCTGGTATAGCCCCTTGACTTTCCTTCCTAGCTTCACTGTTGTATGATTGTGATTGTCCTTCATATATACCCCATGTTTATCAAAAATAAAAGAGCAGGGATAATCATTTGTTAGTTTTGATACAGATAGAAGGTTCTTTTTTATTTCAGGGACTATTAATACATCATTCAGAGGTAATTTGCTATTTTCTATATTCAGTATTCCATTACCAATGCATGAGATTGACAAATGAGATCCATCTCCTATCATGACAGTGTCATTACCATTATATGTACTGTAGTTTCGAATCATACCAAGTTCTGAGGTAATGTGAGATGTAGCCCTTGTATCTGGATACCATTCTGAACCATAAGGTTCTTTAATGTGAACTGCTGCCAATGCAATTGGTATTTCATCTGCTTGATATGAGTTATCAAACCTATACCAACATCTGAGTGCTGTATGACCTGATTTCTTACAGATCTGACATTGCAGAGGTCCATTACTTATAGGCTTTGTGATCTGTGTTTTTCTATCACCATTTGAACTTTGTGGTGGATAAGACCTAACACTTTGATACCTCTGTGCAGGATTGGAATATGGTCTAAAACCTTGTCCATAGTTAGACCAGTTATCCTTGTTAACTTGACCTTGCTGAGTTGAATTCAGGTTATTCATTTTAGTTTGTTGATTCCTTCCTGCTTCTATAAAATTATTTCCATATTCCCTTCTAATGAAAGACTGACCTCTGCCATAGCTAACTTCTCCTCGAAAGTTTTCTCTTTGATTTCTGGGATTGACTCTCTGCTGACTTGTTCCAGTTCTTCTTTGCCCATAATAGGCCAGGTTAGTATTATACTCATTCACAGAATATGTTTGTAATCGGGTTTCAAACCTTTCAAGTTGTGAGATAACCTCATCATATTCTAGCTGGGGCTTAAGACAATACATGGTTGTCCTGAAAGTTTCATATTCAGAACCTAGCCCTTCAAGTATGCCAAACATTCTTGTTATATCATCAACAGGCTTACCAATTGCATTTAACTGATCACAGATGGTTTTGAACTCTCGAAGGTATTCGCTTAGTGATCTGTTTCTTTTCTTGCAAGCTTGAAGTTTTCCTCTTAACTCAAACTCCTTTGCAACAGATTTCTGTGTAAACCTATTTATGAGGGCCTGCCATACTTCGAGTGAGGTTTCTAAACCAATTATCAAACTTAGAATATTCTCTGATACTGCACCACTTATCCAGGATGATATAACCTGATCGGTTTTTATCCAATCTAGGTGATCAGGATTCATCATTTCTCCTGTCACAGTCTGTATCATTTGATTTGGAGGTAATGTTTCACCATTAATAAAACCAATCAGATCTTGACTTTTCAGAAATCTGTTGAATTGAGCTTGCCATAACAGGAAGTTTTCTTCATTCAACTTGATGGTAACGAAGTTAGCTATATTCACATGGATAGGGAAAAAATACTTCTGCACTCTAGTTGCCATTCTTATATGTCCAGAGACTTTGAAGATTCGAAGAAACAATCCAGTAAACTTTGAAGATATGCTACCTAAGAAACATCAGGATCTTTATACTATCTTGCAGTAAGAACATATCTGATCTATTATTCCCAGGCTATATGCTCTGATACCATGTGAAGAAATCGAAGATAGAACAAGATCTATATATGAAAGAGGTTTAGATCTTGAACAATCAATGAAAAATACCTCAGCTCAGATGTATTTCTTATCCTTTTATACTCAACACTAGTTCAACTTTTTCTGTTACAGAATTGTTACAACAGAATAACCAATATAGAAACACACGTGCATTTCTTCTGGCTGTGCAGCTCCTTTAATTTGCTTGATCAACTTCTGTGTTTCAGGTTTTGATGTCACGGATCGCCAGCTCATCAATTCAACTGGCCAGCTCATCAATTCAACTGGATCGCCAGCTCACGATCTACCTCTGCTCCAGCTTCCTCTGTTCCAGCCTCCTCTGCCTCAGTCACTTCATTAAGTTTGGTTTTTCTACTATCACCGACTTCTGTGTTCAACTGTTCTTTTAATATCTGTTTAATTCCTCTAACAACATAAGCAAAAGGAAAAGCAAAGGATTATATGGGCATATAAAATTTTGTTCCTAGATGTTATCTTTCCCGTTTCTCTAGAGAAGGTAAGCATGCGATATCTATGACTTTGCCTTTGACTGTCTACTCATGCTATTTTCAGTTCTCTGTGACATCTAAATTCTATTGACCCCTCTTTGCAACAGGTTATATTTGTTGATGCAGATCAGGTGGTGCGAGCAGACATGGGAGAACTTTATGACATGGATCTGAAAGGAAGACCGCTTGCATATACTCCTTTTTGTGACAACAACAAGGAGATGGATGGATATCGCTTTTGGAGACAAGTACATATTGAATCAATTTATTCTTGTGTTCTATTTCAAGCAATAGAATGCCTTTGCCTTTTCCGATCAATCTATTCGTGTTTTATTACAAGCAATAGAAGGCTCTTGCCCTTTCAGATCATTACTGTCTACATCCCTAAGTAAGCTCTTTTATTTTCTCACAAAAACAGGGTTTCTGGAAGGAGCACTTACGCGGAAGACCATATCATATAAGGTAGATTTTTTAGGCGGTTCCATTCTGTCCACGTGATTTTAATTATGATATCGTTCTGCAGTGCACTGTACGTTGTTGATTTGGAGAAATTTCGAGAGACTGCGGCAGGAGATAACCTGAGAGTGAACTATCAATCTCTCCGCAAGGATCCAAACAGTCTGTCCAATCTTGATCAGGTCAGTTCTTGGATAATAAACTGCAAATTCTTCAGCATGAGATATTCTTTGCGAGGTTATAGCTGTGACATTCTAAAAAGATTCTCGCAAGGTGTTAATTTGTAAAAGCACTGCTTAAATATCCGTGAGCATAAACATATCAGTTGTTTGTCTAAGTGCCCTCTCTCATGCTTCAGGACCTCCCGAATTATGCTCAGCACACCGTGCCTATCTTCTCATTACCCCAAGAATGGTCGTGGTGTGAGTCGTGGTGTGGTACAGCCACTAAATCCAAGGCAAAGACCATTGATCTTTGCAACAATCCTATGACGAAGGAACCAAAGCTTCAGGTAAGTTCATAAGGTTGGGTTCTTTTCTTTTCCCACTGCCAAAATGATTCGTGTAGTTGTTATGTAATTTTGCTTTTGTTGTCCTCTCAGGGTGCGAAGAGAATAGTTTCTGAATGGCCTGATCTTGACTTAGAGGCAAGAACGTTTACTGCGAAAATTCTCAGAGATGAATCTGAGCTTCAAGAAGCAATGGCTTCAGATAAGTCGCAGGGTTCACAGGGTGATGAGTCATCGGTAGAGGAACTTGACCTTGAATCCAAGTCAGAGCTGTAAGGCATGGTTTCATTCAGCCATGACATGATTTATCCCAACTGTAATCCTGATCGAGGATGGAAGGGTAACTATCAGCAAAGAACGTTTTGGAATTGCATCAACTAAGGAAAAACAAGTGGTTATGGTGTGCGTATGCTGTCGAGATTGGGGATGGAGATGCACACCATCAAGAAAATGAGGTCATGGGGAGGCTGTGAGAAAGGCAAGGTAGCGCCGGTAGAGATTTAAAATTTTCTCAAGAATTTTAGAGAGAAGCGAGCTATTCATTTTGCTTAGTTTTTGTTAATCGACCGGGTAATCTTATTTTAACTGGGCTATTTGCAAATGCGTGAAATAACACGCTTGATTGTGGAATTTCTTCCTCGCTGATAAAACCACAGGTGAAAAGCCAACGTTCCGATTTTGTTAGAATGCCCTAGTACACACACTTGGTTATGTAGTTAAACAGGGAATAGCTGTAAATTTTTTTGATGGATGAACATTTTATCGTGATGCTTTCGGAGACTACCGAAAATTACGTACTAGCCATAAGTGCTATGTTCGATTATTTTAATGGAGGCATGGAGTGGGCCTGTGTGTTTTGCTTAAACCTGATCTCGGGTCTCGGCTCGGCCTAGTTTAATGACCTCAACCGGTCATTGCCCCTCGTGCCTTAAAATGTCCACACCTGGCAGCGCTGGACGTTTGGGCCTTCCTCTACCCACTTCTTAGGCGTTTGTCATATGGCCCGGCCCATTATTTGGCCTATACTTATCGGCCCGGCCCACTAAGGCTCCGTTCGTTTCGCGGAAAATATCATATTTCCGGAAAATATTTTCTAGAAGTCATTTTCCAGGAAAATGACTCTATCTTCCGGTGTTTGGCCAAAATCTAAAATTTCAATGAAAAATATTTTCCACCGTTCGTTAACTCATTTAATTATTTGGAAAAATTTATCAAAAATTGAATTTTAATATTTTTAAATGACCAAAAAAATTATTTTATTTATTTATATTTTTAAAATGATTTTTTAATTATTTATAGTTTTAAAATCGAAATTTTTTTCTTTTCCTTCCTCCTTCCTCCTTCCTCCTCCTCCTTCTTCCTCCTTCCTCTACCGTCGCCTCCTTCCTCCTCCTTCTTCCTCCTCCTTCCGCCTCCGCCACCTCCTTCCGCTTGACAATGGCCGGCTGCCCGCCGCCGACCAAGACCCAGTGGCCAGATCCGGCGAGCTCGAGGCTCGGCCGATCTCACCGAGCTCGCCGGATCGCGGCGACAGCTCGAGCTCGCCTGGATCGGCAAGCCGCGAGCTCCACCGCCAGATCCGGCGAGCTGCGAGCCGCGAGCTCCGCCGCTAGATCCGCAACCTCATCGCATCACCCAAGCCGCGAGCTCCGCCACTAGATCCGACGAGCCGCGAGCCGCGAGCTCCGCCGCCGCGGTGCTCCCTCTTGAGCCGGATCCTCCCGGCGGCTTCGAACCGCCGGGAAGCGAGCGCGCCGGCGGCGGTGCCGCGTGGCCGAGCAAGCGGGCAGGAGCGGCCAGGGAGGGCGGAGAATGAGGGATGCTTCGCCCATCGTCGGCGTCGAAGGAGGAGGAGGAGATTAGAAACCCTAAGCGAGAGTGCAAAAATGAGAAGGAAAAAGGAGCGCGAGGGCGAGCGTGAGAGGCCAGGAAAATGTTTTCCTCTTTTCAAAAGAGGAAAACATTTTCCTCAAAGTCAAGACAGAATTTTCCGTTGACCGGAAAATATTTTCCTTGACCATGAATTTTCCATCCACCGAACACCGGAAATCCAGGAAAATATTTTCCTAGAAGTTGTTTTGCGAAACGAACGGGGCATTAGCCTTTGCTGCCGCTGTCACCGCCTTCGGATCTCTACCCTTGGAGCTGAACTGATATCTCTGAAAACTCGGCGCGAATCCAAGCCTCGCGCCACAAGTTCCTCGATCAGCAGCTGCTTCGTCTTCTAGGGTTCGAGAGGGTCCGAAGGAGGTAGAGATCGAGAGAGAACGAAATCGATCCCCCCTCGCGATTCCCAACTGCCGGCGCTCAATCTCCAATCGCCCGCCAATGGAGGAAAACCCTTGCGGCGAGATCAGCTCCGGCGATGACAGCGTCGCCGATCAAAAACCGCGCTTCGTCACGGATGAATCCGCTCCGGTAGGACGCCGATCGAAGCTCCGAGTCTCCATCAACTGCCGGACAACAAAATCTCCCTCCTCCGCAGCCGGCGGAACCCGAGCTTCAGCGAATCATCCGCCGAATCTCCGACTTCTCCTTCTCCATCTCCCCACTCCTCGTCCTTGGCCTCAGCGTCGATCAGTCGAATCTTCAAAGGGAAGGCTCCGGCGACGGCGAGGGTGAGCCTCGAGAACGGCGGTAGTGGCGGCGACCCCCGCGGCGGCCGGCAAGCGTATAGGAGCACAAGGACGGTGGTGGAGGTGCTGCGGGAGCTGGACGCGGACATAGTGGCGCTGCAGGACGTGAAGGCGGAGGAGGAGAGGGAGATGAAGCCGCTGTCGGAGCTCGCGGCGGCGCTGGGGATGAGCTACGCGTTCACCGAGAGCTGGGCGCCAGAGTACGGCAACGCCGTCCTCTCCCGGTGGCCGATCAAGCACTGGAAGGTCCAGAAGATATTCGACAACACCAATTTCAGGTCCGTCATTTTGTTTTATTTTATTTTATTTATTTATTTATTTATTTATTTCCATATATTTTTACCTGTTATTCTTGCTAGCATTTTCGTAATTATGGTGACGATGATATGCTCTCTTTCTCGTTGAGCAAGTGGTCTTCCCGGGCGATTTCGAATTTTAAATATATTTTCATTTATTTAAGGCGTCCATCGTTGGGAGTGAAGTTTGATAATATGTCATAATTAATATTCCCTTTGGGCATATTATATCATTCTGTTCTTACATTTTTCTAAGTGAAAAAGATTAATTTCGGTAGACCCATCTATAACCGTGCAAATCCATTTCGGACAATCAAAATTTTCGTTGAAATTAAGGTAAGTTGGATATAATAAAAATTCGCAAGACCAAAATTAAAAATAAAAACGTCTTTACCAAAAAAAAAAGAATTAAAAATAAAAACGTAAGTTTTGCCTAGCCATCCATCAGAATTTGTGGATGAAAATTTTGCCGTCACTTGGTTTATATTTTGCCTTTTTTTATCCTCCCCTTTTCTAGCTTCTCTGTTTGGAATTATCTGAATGGAGTTGTCCAAGAATTGATCTGGAAAGAATTTAGAATATTATTCACGAGAACCCCACCACCAAATTCAAAAACTGCCCAAGGCTGTAAGGCTTTTCTTCTACAGCCTTTTGCCTTCGGACAGCTTACGGAGAGCTCTCTGCAACACCGATGGTGGGCCTGTCCAAAGATCCCAGCACCAGCTGTGAGCAATGCCAGTCAGAATTAAAAATAAAATAAATAAAATAAAGAAAAAAAACCCAATTTTCTTTCTAAGATTTTGGATGTGGGTTCTCTATACAATTGTCATCTATCGTTCCTCTTTTTTTCATTTCCGGTTGCATTTAGTGGGTGGTAGAGAGTCAGCTTTAAAGATCATTCTCCATTAATTGCTGACTTAGTCAAGAGAATGCTTAGGAAGCTGCTAAATCATATATATATATATATATATATATATATATATATTTGCTCTTTAGTATTTAAATAAGGAGCTGGGAAGATAAATGAAGGATGAGAGAGCTGTGCGTCCGTTAGATGAGGGCAAGGTAAGATGTATGTGTGACATCCCGATTTTTCCAATTCTGGTTTCAATTAAATAAGTCGGGCATTTCATCTTCGCGTTTATAGCTTTCTTCTCCGAGTTGGCCACTCACGAGATAACTAGTCTATCAGGTGAAGCCGTTAAGGAATCTAAACGCAATAGACTTGAGAATTCGACCATGAATTGGCTACTCGACCGTATTAATCGGCAAGGATCATTATGACACTGTCAAAATCGAACAGAGATCAGTAATAGGTTGATTCGCCTGAGATATGTGATTAGAGTGTAGGTGATTCCACCGATCACAATATCCTCGTCGACCGGCACTAGACCGATTCTTCTGTCATTTTGGGTACCCTGTGTCCGTAATCGAAACCTCGAGATTTCTACGACAATCGAGAGTCGCCAAGGTGTCGAAGATGCACTTTGTGGCTTGAGAATAATCAACCACAAGTCAATTGCACAGAAAATTCCTAAAAGCTACCCGGTAGATTAGGACGCGCTAAATTCGCGCTAGATTGAATTTAACCGTGAAATTGAACCCGATTACAGAAATTGGAAGTTCTATCAAGTCACAATTCATTTTAGGAATGTCGACTCATCTCCAGAAGATTTTTCTACAAACCGAGATTTTTGGCGGAAAAGCAAAGTAATGCTGTTTTTGTTCGGGATTGTCAGAGGGCCATTTTTAATTGAATCTTCGGGATGCAAGTTGGATCATTTGATGGGAAAAAATCATGAGACGGACGAGGATACCTTGATGGATTTAATTGGGCTTCAATTGGATGTGTTTGGTTGAGAATTGGATGAAATTGATTGAGATTGAAGAGGGAAATGTAACAAATTCGTATGCCATGGGGGAGAGCTATTTTGCACCTATTGGCAAGGTTGTGGAGGAAGCTTGAGGAGAGAGAGTAGCTGAGGTCATGTGATGTCATGGTGGGGGCAAAGCCAATGAGAGAATGGCAAGTGTTGAGCTCTAAAGAGCCCAAGGAGACCCCCCTTGCTCAGCAGCCTTCTTCTCCCTTAATTTGTGGCTTTCTCCATTGTGGTTGAAGGAGAGAAGCTCAGCAAAAACCAGAGAAACCGAGCAGCAACAGCCCTCCACCGTCGCATGCCCATCGGACTCCATTTCTTCCTCTGTTTTCTCCTCGTTCCAGTTTTTGCTCCAGCCGACCTTTCGCCAAAGATCCGAGTGAAAAGTCAACTTCCCCGATGAATCAGTGAATGAGCCACCCATCGCCACGGAGAAGACATCCATACTGTTCCAGAGCACCTCGCCGCTCGTCGGAACGATTCTCCGGCCGTCCCATACGGCCGCCTGAAGCCGCCGCTCGCCGGACCGTCTGGACCCGCCCGGTTCCGCCTGTTTCGCGTTTTCTTGCTATTTCGCCCCTTTCCGACCCTTCCTTTGCCCATCCCAACCTCCTATAAGATCCCCAAGACCCCGGGAGCCGCCGGTTGCCAACCACCTGCTTGCCGGAGCTCCGATCGACCCATTTTCTCCGTTGAAGTTGCTGGTTTCTTCTCTGCAGTTCAGCCCAGATCAGAAGCAGAAAACTAGAAAGCTAAGAGGTCTTCGAGGCCCGTTTTAGGTGTCTTCCCGGCCTTGGTTGGTGTCGCCGCCTTGAGGTTTATCGCCCGCCTTAGCGTCGCCTTCGCCGTGGACTCGTCGGAATGTTAATCCAAATTTCGCGCTGATCGCAGCAGTGCGGTCGGTTTGTGTTAATTGTATGTTTAAATTGAGAAATTGAGTGATTGATGATTATGGTTAATAATTCCAAAAGTGTGGAATTGTGTGAAATTGATGAAGTTGTGGTATTTAACTTGAAAATACCCGGTGTTGGCTTTTAGCACCGTAATTGATTTGTATGACTAGTTTAAATCGATTGGATTGATTGATTGATTAAATTGAGGTATGAGTTGGTTTATTATTGAATTATCAGCTTTGGCGAGCAATTGGTTTATATATGTATAAGCTTGTGTGAGCATCATTGTTAGCTTGTGTGAGCACTGTATGTCAGCTTGTGAGAGCAATGATGATTTATCAGCTTGTGAGAGCAACGATCCATATATCAGCTTGTGCGAGCTACCATCTATATCAACTTGTGAGAGCATTGCATCCATTTCAGCTTGTGCGAGCCGTAATTGTATTGATGGATGAATATATGGTATGGTTTAATAGATGATATGAATTGATAGATGTGTGGATCGTATGATATCAATTGGATTGACTGAATTGATAGACCGATGGGTATGTCAGTAGTTTCAGCTTGTGTGAGTATTGTTGAATATGAATTGTACTGACGTGCAGGAAAGGGACTGAGGCGAGGTAAGCCCACTATCCTATTTGTGTGGCTAGAGCGCCCTGAGGCGTATTTTCTCCCTAATTGAGTTTTAAAGGGTAGGACTCGCTGAGACGTAGTCTCATCCCAGTTGTGGGATAATATTTCAGGTCCCTAGATGACGGTCGTGGAGGACAGGAAGTCCTGGAGTTCGGAAGGTGGAGGCTGAAGAATCGGCAAACGTGTCTGACAAGTTGGTCATAGGACAATTCCCTAGTTGTTGAGCCTATCTATTTTGTAGACCATCCAGTGTTGTATATAAACCTATGTGTTTATAGAAAGCTTGTTTGGTTGTGATTGATTGCCTGCTTTTCTATTCCAAGTTAATTGTTGTTAGGGGATTTGTTTTGCTTCCGCATGTGCAATAAAAATTGAATGGGTTAGCGACGTGTCCTGGGAAGTCGCATTTGTATCGACTAGAGTGGGATGTTCGCACGCTCAGAGGATCGGGGCGTGACAGTATGTAGGCAGGACAGTAACTTGGGGAGGATTTTGCCTTTGCTTTATTTTATGTATTTGCCAAATCAGATGTTTGACCTGAAGACTGTACAAGGACTACTCATCTTCAAGGAAAGGTACATTTCTCTCAAGCGAGACAGACCAGATAGAATCAACTTGCTTGAGACAGCAAGCAATTGCTCATCATGGATCAATTTCTGAGAGTTTTGCGTTCGATTAATTAAGCCGCATCTTAAACAGTTGAGGGATTATGCATTTCTGTTGCGTGAAAATTCAAAAAAAAGATATAAAAAGTTGATAGTAATATAGTCAATCAACGTATTAAATTGACTGGAATCGAAGTGGCTGTGAACTCAATGTGTTTGGTTACACAGGAATGTGCTGAAGGCGACAATAGAAGTGCCTCATGTTGGGGAAGAGAATTTCCAGTGCATCCACCTGGATCATCTCGACGAGAATTGGCGATGAAGCAGGTCGGCGCCATCATCCAGTCGAGTGACTCCCCCCACATCTTGGCCGGCGGCCTCAACTCTCTTGACGAGACTGATTACTCACAAGAGCAGTGGACTGACATCGTCAAGGTATGCACATGCCCTTTTTAATCATTAGCATGCGAAACTCGATTACTTGATAGCTTAAGCTAGGGCGTTTGTGTAATCACTGACACTTTTTGTTATAGTTCTATGAGGAGATAGGAAAACCAACCCCAAAGGTTGAAGTCATGAGGTTTCTGAAGAGCAAGCAGTACACAGATGCTAAGGACTTCTCTGGAGAATGCGAGTCCATGGTCGTCATTGCCAAAGGACAAAGTAAGAACTCACTCGTTTGCTTTCCCATCTTTCAGTTTTTCTTTTTCACTTTGTCAAATGGCTAATCTAAGGCGATTTTCAAGCATGATGCTCCTTTAGCTCGATGATCACATGATTGGCTTGAATGGACGGAAATTCATAACATTTGAAGCATGATGCTCGCGTTGAATATATAAATGTACACACCTGTTATTGTCATTATTGTGTCGATATCAACCTTTGATGTGAAAATCCGTGGAATAAAAATTGAAGTCCAAAGTCATTATTCGAGAGACTACTGTCCGAATATGTAATCCAAAACCATTTATTCTATTTCAGGCATGCAAGGACATGCAAATACGGTACAAGGGTGGACTACATACTAGTATCACCAGATTGCCCATATAAGTTCGTTCCTGGGTTGTATTCGGTCCTGTCATTGACAGGGACATCGGATCACCACATCGTAAAGGTTGACATAATGAAATGTGCAAACAACCCTTCCCACAAAAGTGACGGCAACAACAATAAAATTACCAAGAAAAGGCGACGACAGCGCAAGCACCAGACAGTCATAAAGATCACAGGCACTGCTCCACCTTCAAAGGGTATCTAGACAACGAATACATTAAGCAAAGTTGAATGACATTACATGTATATCTTCCTTTTCTGTCCGCTCTTTTCTTGGCTGCTGCTGCTGCTATTGTTGCTGTTGAGTGATCTTGGGCATGCTGTCTTCGTCAATATCTTCGATTCTTTTCAGTTTAGAGTTGAAGAGGGGAGTGTTCTGGGGTGATGGCTTCCTCACATCCGTATAGATTTCAACACGACAGAAGTGAATTCTTACCTTTCAGCTGGGGATTGGAGCTGAACCGTCCTGGCAAGTTATTTTTGAGTATTGTATATATATATTTTTTTCGCTTGTAATTTTAACTGCAAGATTCAGATCAGTTTTTGTTGAGGGCGACATCTTGACTTGACTTTGCTGAGGTCAAGGTTAGAGAAAGCGATGTTGTATCTTAGATTTAACTAAAAGTCCTTGGAATAAAATTGCAAATTTTGAAAATTGAAATGATTTTTGTTAACCTGGACTTCGGGCGATTAATAAAAGACCGAAATCTAAATACCTTTAAAAAGCAAATATGGAAAAAAAGAAGCTGTAAAGTCCGGTGATTATGAATTCTAAACATTCGTGAAAGAATTCAATGTCTTCTTTCTTTTTCCTCCTATTTCGAAATTAGTATTGGAAAGAAGTGAAGTGGTAAGTACAATGTACTCCAATATCTTTAAAAATGTCTTATGTGCTCTCCAATGGTAAAATATTGTTTTAAGGGGGAAATCAAGTATAGGGAGTAATTATTTTATAATAAAGTAGAGGATTACTGATTGATCCATGAAAAAGAGAGAAAATCAATTATGGAAGCAAGCAAGGATGAGAGAGAGAGAGAGAGAGAGAGAGAGAGAGAGAGAGAGAGAGAGAGAGAGAGAGAGAGAGAGAGATTTTTATTGAAGCTCTCAGCATGGTCGAAGTCCATTGATGTCCCAATGACATGGAATAGAGTGATACAGCTAACGAAAATGTTTTCTTCTTATTCAAAATGAGAAATCATTTTTTTGATTTCGAGTGGTGAGCGCTTTTCTATCAAAGATATTTGATGGTTGACTTTAGCATTTTTAACATCAAAAAATGTTTTAAAAAATATTTTCATCGAAATTTTTTTTCAGCAAAACAAATGGAGCCCTAATGAGCATCATAAGTGAAAGTGTAATTAAAAGAGAAAGAAATAGATTTTCTATGTAATATGCATTGTTGACTGATGTATAATGCTAATTAGCTTATGAATAAAAAAACTGCTTGTCCCTTATAATGGTTGTCAAATTAATCAGCATAGTAGAGGACACAAGTATCTCTCAGTTGGTGTATGCTCTTCAATCCTCCTTGATGTAATGTATATATATATTTATAATTGTTGACTGATGGATAATGCTAATTAGCTTATCAATAAAAAACTGCTTTTCCCTCCTAATGGTTGTCAAATTGCACACCTTGCATCAGCATAGTAGAGGACGCCAGTATCTCTCAGTTGGCGTATACTCTTCAATCCTTCTTGATGTAATATATATATATATATATATATATATATATCTGTGTGTGTGTGTGTGTGTCAATTGAATTATTTATTTTGATTTTTGCTTGGCATCAATTTAGAAAATCGTGGGATCTAAAGCACAAATAACAAGAAGAGCAATAAAAAAAAACAGTTAAGACATAGCATCGATATCGTTGACCGGTAAGAATCCCCGGTGCTAGTGATCTTGAAGGTTTACTACTCGGGGCCTCACTAACATATGACATGAAAAATAAAAATAAATGATTTTTTTAATGAGTGAAAAAGATAAATAATCATTAATATTTCATACTTCTGCCGTTTGTTTAAGGGCTATGCTAGTAGTCACACAAGCATCTAATGATGTTTTAACTGCACATGTTCTTCTTCTTCTTCTTTTTCCTATAGTAATATGGTCACTTATTAAAATGTTGTATCTTTTCCCTTTTTGTTGTGAATTTCCCCTTCTAGAAATCACGAACATGAGCACAAATTTTTTTTTGTCCAAATAATTGGTCCATTCAGCACGTGCTGATACCTCTAATTTCTTTCTATATCATGAATAAAGCTTTGTAAGCTTGCTCAATATGGAGATAGAGTTTGTACCTGTATGAAGTTCAAGATGGCCGGGAGCAATCCGTGCCACATGACCTCAACTTAAGTGCATCGCCTTGTCAACAATCAGTTCCTCCACAAGCGGAATTGAAACACAATTTACGCCTGAATTGTCCTCTGCTCACCTTTCACTTGGGGATGTTTTTCCATGAATCTCTTCAGCTCCTCGAGCCACTTACCGAGGGCTCTTCCAAGTGAGGCCATCTGTTTATTATTGTTTGCTTCTGGAAGTCGGTTTATGGAGACCTTGATGTTCAGCCTATGAATTTTGCCGTCCATTAGACGAGTCTTGTTGTCATACTTTTTTTTTTTTTTTTTTTGTTAGTCATAATCTACTCCTATTATAATATTCACTCTTATAGACTTTTGCCATGCCTCCTTGCAGGGCGTGAGAGTCAAAACCCACACTTGAAACTAATTCGTCCCCACCCCAACCCTTTGAAAAAGTGAGGATGAAAAGGTGGGGATTCGAACCCCCCACCTTCCCCTTCTATGTTGGAAGGGTGGCCACTGGGTTGTTGCCGTACTCTGAACACTTCGTTATTTGAGGTTTCGACTGTTCTTGCCTTCCATTCATGGTGTAGCCGAGCAACAAATGTCAAATGAACAGGAAGAGACAGCTCCACAGTCTCCTGTCACAACGGTCTTTCTCATTAGGATGATTCTCCAGTGAGCGTGACGAACTACGGGAACCTTTAGTTTCTCATCAAGAAACTCGATTCTTGAGATGTTTCCGTGTCATATCGTTTACTTTTTCTCCATCGCGTCGAACATAGTACCTACTCTGGCAATGAGCTTAACTATTCATCTCCATCTGAAAGCTACTTACCAACTTGATCAGATTCTTAATATAAATTACCTGCTTGTGCACACTATTTTACTTGGTGAATTCTGTCATCTGCGCTAGTTTAAATACATGCATCGTTTGATAGCACAGGTACCTTTGTCGGCTTACGGCACGAGGGGTGGCAAAACTTTATTTGCCTCGTCAAGTCTTGCTTCAGAGGACATGAATATTCTTTCGATAGTAATTGTATGTTTATATGATCGTAATTGCTACCATTGGTAGAACACACTGCTAATGACAACATGATAGTCGCGGTGTGCATTCTAGTCGAACAACGTAGTTTCAACTTCGAGGTGTGATGCTAACTGTGTTTGCGCTGTGGTTTAAGATGATGATGAGCAGAGCTGAATCTGACAGGCTACCTGCTATTCCTATCGGCTTTGTCGGATCAGGAGAGGTGCCAGGGTCCGCTCCACGTCTCGTAACCGACGGTAATCTTGCTTGTCCTTCACTGGAGGCACAGGGAATGAGAATAAATGCTCCATTAGACGCTGCACATATGCCAATTTCGCTAGTTCTGAACCTCATTACAGGTGGCCTCCAGGCTGCAAACTTCAGGGGACCTTTCCAACTGTTGACTTTTGATGGCTCGAAGCTTTAGCTACTTGGATTCAAACCGTGTCTTTACTTTCTCTGAAGGCATTCGTGATATTTAACGCTATTTAGCTCGACATTCAGCATCGTCGCCCTTACTTGTTTTGAACTTTCTACTGGCGAATCTCTTCATGTAAAGGTTTGGCTTGGCATTATACTAGTCAGCATACTTGCATAGACATGGTGGTTCTGTTCGTTTCCCCATCAGTGCATTCGACTCGTGGTGCATCAAATCTGACAAAAGCTAGTAATATGCTATCAATCAATTTATCACTTAGTACATCTCTTTATACATATAGACACGGTTTGCCATTTCCAGAGTCGAGAGTTAGCTTTCGGGAGTGGTCTCGAACGATTTCGTATTCTCCAAACCGAGACTCGTTCAGTCATTGAAAGCCTTCAATTTTTAACCTTGTACTAGGATGGTCCTTTCTGCTTTATCTATTTGTAGAAACTTTGAAAACCATTTGAAGCAATCGAAAAGACCTCGCAGAAAATGTTAATTGCTTTTGTACTTGACAAGACGACCCAAGTTTTAAGCAGCAGCATGCGCTTTCGCTGCTTTTCTATGTTTTCTTAGTCCTGATGAATGACATTATTTGAATCTCAGTGGGGGAGTACCTCGCTAATTTGGCATTAGATCAGGGCTCTCTGTCTGCGATCTCTAAGTGAAGTGGATATCGCGGGTTCCTTATCGACATCAATGTCTGGAGGAATATGATACTTGTTTGGAAGCATGTAAGGCACCATCTCATGTCTTATCATCGAGTGAACCCATAAATTCTCACTGCATTTAGGGATTGAGCTTTTGTAATACATCACATGCTCTTAAACGACACTACCTGCTCAATTTCCATTCATCGTAAAGGCAAAATTGTTGGCCTACTCTGTCTTTCGTCTTTGACATGTGCCAGTCATTCATCGGTTAGGCCCTAACCCATCCCGTGACATGAGGTCAAAGTCGGAGATTGCTTGAGCATGTAGCAGTTGTAGAGGTGGGTGATCGAGCGGGGTCGAAGGGTGGGGGTGAGAGGTTTTGATGGAAATGAGAGAGATTCACATGAAACAAAAATTAAATGAATGCCATACAACATTCATTGTCATTTATAAAATATAAACATAATGAGTCTATCGGAAACACTAGTGCTATATGAAAAACCTGTAAAAGCTTCACGGATTACATTGTGAATGATGATACATGTTGATAGTACTATTTAAATTTTGCACCTCATTTCTACGATAGGGTAACAATCACACAATACATGATTTCGTAAACTCATTGTCATGGTAAAATTGGTAACCTCCTGAAATTATCGAAGCACTTGACGAAGCTGAGACCGTTTCAAGTTCTATATCAATGTGAACATCATCAATCGGCGCCACTCTTGGATACAAAAGCAGTTTTGGAGGCAGCTGTAGTTTAGCCATATCTCCCTCAAGCATATCTAGGACTTTCCTCATCGATGGCCGATCATTAGGACTCAATTGTATACACCATGATGCAACGATTATCATCTTCCTCGTTGTTTCTCTTTCCTCTTCTATGATATCTACCATTTCAACCTCCTTTTCTTTGCCAAGCTGATCATAAACCCACAAAGGAAAGTAAATTTGACTTGAATGCTTTGCACGTGCATTGAGATTTCTCCTTCTACCGGCCATTTCCATCAACATCATCCCAAAACTATAAACATCGGCTTTATAAGAAATGCCACCAATGTCTTTATAGAATAGCTCAGGCGCCATATAACCCAAGGTTCCTCTTGCTGCAATCAATGATACTATGTTGTGACCGGTGGGATAAAGTCTTGCAAGTCCAAAGTCAGAAATTTTCGGAGTGAAACTTTGGTCTAGGAGAATGTTGTGCGGCTTGATATCAAAGTGCAGAATTTGCATATCACATCACTGATGTAGATATTCTATCCCTCTAGCTATGCCAAGAGAGATCTCATACATTTTCTTATAATCAAGAGGATCATCACCATCCTTATTCGAAATGTGTTTATCCAGGGAGCCATTCGGCATGAAATCATAGACTAGAGCTTGCTTGGAGTAATTGAAGCAAAAACCAACAAGTTGCACCACATTGATGTGGTGGATCCTTCCAATTGTGGCCACTTCGCTAATAAAATCTTGGCTGTTAGATTCTGATTTGTTCAAAATCTTAACCGCAACTTCATTGCCACTTCGAAGGATTCCTCTATAGACAGAACCATATCCCCCCTCACCTAACTTGTATTTGAAATTTTTTGTAATCTTCTTAATATCCGAGTAAGAGTACCTTATGGGTAAAAAGTTATTGTGAGCTTGTAGGAATTCTTTGATGTTTGCATCAATCGCTTGGTGCCTTCTCATCCACTTATAGATTAGAAGTATCAACACACATAGAACTCCGAGTACGAATTTTGCTGCAACGTAGTTGGCTGGATAGAAATTGTCTATAGATTAGCACGGTGCAATAAAAAAAAAATTAAACGTAATTTTTTTTTTTTTTTTATCAGAGTGCTGCTTGAGATCTTCATAGTTGTGAGGAGAAAAGGGCTAGGAAGTCATACCCAAGACGAGGGCGAGGCTCTGACCCACATGTGGCGCATAATAATACCTGGCCCACGTAGCATAATCTAAGGTGATCGAAAATGACTAATTAGAATCGACGATCAATCAATGAAGAATTAAATCTATCATTTTAGCATTTAAACATAAATTTACTATCCTAAATAGGTCCTCATATCGCAGCTTATTCTATTCACATGGGAAATCCATGTTACGGTAGCATGATATTTTCTCTAAAAAAAAATAAAAATGAAGAACACGATCTCGCTTTTGTTCCCTCAAGACGTACCAAACAATTAATAAGTTCACATCTCACTGCAGCACAATTCTAATTTACAAACATCATTCAGGACGCGTGCAATTTATTCATTTACATAGGAGTAACAGCCATGCAATGGACACGAGCAACTATTAAATCAACCATTTTTCCCCAAACAAATATAAAGTAGTAGTGTCAAATCCAGAAAAAAGGTTCATAAATTGTAAGATTAAAAAGAGCAATGCATGCCTAATCTACTAAGAAATCTTATTAGACTTTTCAAATTAAGTGATGTAGCAATTTTTTTTTTTTTTTTTTGCTGTTGTGTTTTTATAGAAAATAGTGTCTTAATTTGTGGATTGTATTAAAAATCCCCAACTAAAACTTGCCACATCTCTTGGTAAGTAAACTTTGGTAAGATCTCTTAGTAAAGAAGAAGAAAGAAAGAAAGAAAGAAAGAAAGAAAGAAAGAAAGAAAGAAAGAAAGAAAGAACACCTTTAAGGCGAAGTCCCTTGCGGAAATTAATGTCCCCGCAACTCTCCATTCGGTATCCGAAACTTAAGTAGCGACACCTAAAAGCTCTGGCCCGAAAGAATCCCCCATAGGTGAGATTGAATCCCTCGGTCATCTTGTTGTGGAGGTCCTTGTATGTTAAGCTCCCATTCTGATCCCCTTCCTGCCCCGAGATTTGATCCGATGCGTATGCCATCATGGTTACGGTGCAGGAGTCCTTGACATCCCCTGCTTTTAAGTTCTGTACAGCGTATGAGTACACCTTCATTTGGGAAAAATAAGGAGGCGTGTCGGCAGAGTATCCCTCAATATATGATCTGGTATCGACATATAAACTAGAAGCAATGGGTTGGGAACACTTCATGAAGGCCACCTCCCTAGCGTATCTCTCATCATAACTGAAGTTGGAGTACGTCAATGGGTAAGGAGGGAAGTATATCCCATCATAACTGAAGTTGGAGAACATCAATGGGTAACGAGGAAGGGATGAGCAATTACCCTTTTGCAGTCCATCGTCAACCACCGTGATATTACCATCGAAGTAATATTGGTTATAATAGAAACCGTAATGGATCGACTTCACATAATATCGGCCAGCATATAGATATAGAATAGTGCGGTTATTTTCACAAGTTAGTTCAAACCGAGAGCTACTGCAATTTTTTGGATCGCCTTTCAATCGAAAAGGATAACTTATGTTACGGATCTCACCGCAAGATGAAGGAGCGCACAAATGATTGTTCTTCGCACTGCAACTTATCCCCGATAGTAGCAGAACATGCGATGTGAGAAGTAAAACACGAAGTGTAAATATGGAGCTGAGAGAAATAATCATCTCTTTATCGTTTGGTTTGGTGCAATGAATGTTTTAGCTCATTTGGTAATGCGAGAGAGGCTTAATAAAGGGTTGGGAGTCGTCGGTCATCCAAATGTCCAAGTCAACCCTAAAACAAAGTCTAGCGAAGAAAGTCTTAAAAAGTATGGCCCAGCTAAAACACGGTCTCGGAACTAGGTTGTCCGTGTCAAACACGTCAACACGTTCAGACACGGCCGGACACACGGTCAACGCGTGTTAGATTTTTCGACATGTGGTCAACCTTTGCCCGACACGTTTCAACACGCGTGTCCGGGAGGAAGCAGACTGCGAGCGACGGCGAGAGACGGAAACTGAGGCGAGGGCCGCCACTGTGATGCTGCGATGGATCGGGCGAGGCTACAGCTGCGAGGGAGAAAGGATCAAAGGCGAGAGGAAGAAGAGAGGAAGGCGGTCGTGCGGCGAGCGGCGAGCGGCGAGGAAGGGGCTCGTGCGTGCGGCGAGGAGCGGCGAGCGGCGAGAAAGGTGGTCGTGAGTGCGGGGAAGAGGGAGGAGGAGAAGAGGAAAGGTCGCGAGCGGTGAGGAGGATTAAAGAAGCTAGGGTTTCTGAGAAATTCAAAAAAAAAAAAAAAGGAGTCTGATGGGTACGTATTTTGGGGGAGGGGAAGTGACGGACAGGTGGGGGAAATGGACGATGGTGGGAGGGAAAGAATAAAAAATTAATTTGGGGGTGGGGGAATCGACCCATTGGGCTGTCAGGTGGTGGGGAGGGAAGAAGAAAGTGAAAAAAATTTGGGGGAAAAAAGACGGGGAAAGCTTGGGCGCAGATTGGGGGTGGGGGTTTCGAAAGATAAAAGTAAATTTGAGGGAAGGAAAGGATTTCGAAAAATAAATGTAAATTTAGGATAATGAAATAAAAAAAGTGTAAGATTTATTAATATTATTAGTATAAATTCATTGTAAACTATTTATTTATTTATTTGTTTGTGAATTTGAATCAAAGTAATTAAAAATAAAAATATTTATTTAATATTTAACGTGTCGGAATGTATCGAAATTCTTTACTTGAAATGACGTATCGCGTGTCGTGTCGCGTGTCCGTGTCGCCGTGTCCGTGCTACCTAGTCTCGGAATTAGTGATGGATAGCTTTCACATTCATTACGGAGGAAACCTCTCCAAATTTGATTTTTCTTGGCAAATTAATTCTCTCTTTATTTTAGTATCGTAAAAAAAGAATCATTTTCAATGTTTTGTACCCTAAACTCAATCAAAATCCTTTCAAATACGGCATCCGGCATTCTATTTTATTTTCAAGGCCAATGTTTCGTAAATGTCGTTTCGTTAAATTTTGAAGACGAAAAGAAAAAGGATGATGTATTTCATCATATAAGGTTTTTTCATTTTAGAAACTCACTTGCGTCGTCGTGGATTGACACACGCAAGGGCTATAGACGCAACATTTGAATTCACAAAAATAATGCGATGTTTACTTATTCACTATGCTGAAATTTTAAAATCACTCTTTTGTAATTGTGCTATAATATGAATATGACTGTCATCTCTTTTCCATAATTGAACCACTTAATGAACGAACAAACCATTCTCAACAAAAAGGCAATACGATAATTTCTCAACCAACGACCAATTGATGCGGGTCTCAATTAGAAATTCACTTGCTTCGTCATTCTTGACATGCGCAAAGACTATAGGTGTAATATTGGCATGCACAAAAATAAACTAATACATACTTACTCATTGTCAATTGAAATATTATTCTTGTGGATCAATCAATCACTCACCTATAAAATAATCTCATCTTTTTCTTGCAATAAATCTAAACGACCTATTACAATATCCAATTGAAATGAGCCACATCACTCGGTAAGTAAATTTTTATACGATCCCTCGGTAGAGCTAACATTTAAGAAAAGGATGAGGATGAAGAAAGAAACAAAGAAAGAACTGGGAAAGTCAGCTTTCGGTAATCATGGTGTCTGCACCTCTCCCTTTGGTATCCGAAACCTAATTAGCAAAACTCGAAACTTGTTGGTGGCGAGAGTTTATAATAGGAGATAGTGAATCCCTCGACCGTCGTGTTGTGGAGGTCCTTATACGGTGAGCTCGCACGATTATACCGATCCTTTTTCCACCCTGGGATATAATGCGGTATTAAAGCCTTTATGGTTATGGTGTAAGTATCCTTGATGTCCCCTACTTGGAGATCAAACCCATGTACTACGTATGAGTACATCTTCATTTGGGAAAAAATAGGGGGCATATCGGAAGGATATATATGCTCCCTCAATACATGGTTCAGTTTTGACTTACGAAGTAAAAGCAAGGGGCTGTGAGCACTTCATGAAGACCACCGGCACAGCTAAGAACCACATGGATCATGATCACTAAAGTTGGAGGGCGCCATTGAGTAATGAGGGAGGGATGAGCAATTACCTTTTTGCAGTCCATTGTTTCACCATCAAATGATTATTTGCTAAGATTGGAACGGTAGTAAATTGATTTCACATAATATTAGTTAGCATATAGATATAGAACAATGCGATTATTTTCACAAGCTAGCTTATGTTCATAGCGGCCATATCTGTTTGGGTTGCCCTTCAATTGAAAGGGATAGCATACGTTATGGATTTCGTCGCAAGATGAAGCAGCACACAAGTGATTCTTCTTTGCCACAACTCGTTCCTAGTAGCAGAACACGCAATATGAGAAGCAAAGCACATAACATGCATACGGAGCTCAGAGACTGAATCATCTCTCAATCATTTGATCTGATGCAATGAAAGTTTTAGCTATTGGGTAATGCGACGGAGGCACAGTAATATGAATGAAAAGAGTTGAGAGTCGTTGGTCATACATATGTCCAATTTAATCACTAAAACAAAGTCTAGCGAAGAAAAAGTGGGTATCACGTAGAAATTGCAGTGAAGGTGACCAAAAACCGCGTTGGAATTGTCGGTCATGCAAATGTTCAAGTCAACCAATAAAATTCTTTGTGTCTTCATAATTTATTGAAGCAATACTCATGGAATAATGACCCTGAAAATAAAATAGAACGCCAATGCCTCATTCGAAAGAATATTTTATTCATTTTAGAGTACATAACATTCAAATCGATTCTTTTTCATGGAACGAACAGTCAATTTTGCGAAGAAAAGTCAAAACTGGAATTGCGGCCCCGTAGTCAAGGTGACAAAACACGGTGTTGGAATCATTTATGGTTTGCTTTCACATTGATTGGAAAAGAAACTTCTATGCAATTCCAGTTTGGTCGAGCGTATGAGTATGCTCCCTTGATACATGGTTTGGTATCAACATAAGAAGCTGAAGTAACAGATTGTGAGCACCTCATGAAGGCCACCGGCACTGCTGAATCGCTAAAGAGGTATGGACAATAATCACTAAAGTTGGAGGGCGCCAATGAGTAACGAGGGAGGGACGAGTAATTATCCTTTTGCAGTCCGTCGTCAACCACTATGATATTACTGCCCAATATAACTTAATTATAATTGAAATCGTAACTGATTGACGTCACGTAATATCGACCAGCATATATATAGAACAATGCGATTATTTTCATAAATTAGCTTAAACTCAGAGTTGCTGTAGTGTTTCAAACTGTTTTTTAATCGAAAAAGATAACTTATGTTATGAATTTCACCGCAAGATGAAAAGGTACACAAGTGATTCTTCTTCACACTGCAACTCGTCCCTAACATTAGCAAAACATACGATATGAGAAGTAAAACATGGAGCATTAATATCAGAGAAATAATAATCTCTTTATGGTATGAAAGTTTTAGCGGATCTGATAATCCGAGGGAGGCCTGATGAAGGGTTGGGAGTCGTCGGTCATCGAAATGTCCAAGTCAACCCGTAAATAAAGTCTAGCAAAAAAAAATATTAAAAAGTACAGCCTGGCGAAAACACGGTCTCGGAATTAGTGATGGACAGCTTTCACATTCATCGGGAGGAAACTTCTCTGCATTTTCAATTTAATTTTTCTTGGCAAATTAGTTCTCTCTAGAAATTTATTTTAGTATCGTAAACAAGATTCTGTTTTAATGTTTTGTACCCTAAACTTATTCAAAATCCTTTCAAATGAGTTATCTGGCATTCAATTTTATTTTCAATGCCAATATTTCGTGAGTGTCGCTCCATTAAATTTGGAAGACAAATAAAAAAGATGATATATTTCATTGTATAAGATTTTTCACTTTTGAGAAAAAATAAAATGAATAACTGAAGAAAAGGATCATGTTAATTAATGGGTACATAGATTTTGACTTGTATAATGTCGCTTTCCGCAAATATAGAAAGACAATAAGGGGAGGGCGCTTCTTGGTCATGGATGATGTGAAACTTTAAGAAAGAAAGAAAACAATATGGTAAATTCTTAACTAGCAATGGGACCTACACACCTCGATTAGAAACTCACTTACTTCATCATGGATTGACACGCGCAAGGAGTATAGATGCAATATTTGAATTCACAAAAATAATGTGATGTTTACTTATTCACTACACTTAAATATTAAGATTACTCTCTCATAATTATGCTAAATTTATGAATAATACCGTCATCTTTTTTCCATAATTGAACCACTTAATGAATGAACAAACCAATCTCAACGAAAAAGGCAATACGATAATTTCTCAACCAATGATCAATCGATGCGACTCGCAATTAAAGATTCACTTGCTTCATTGTTGCCCGACACATGCAAAAATTGTAGGTAATATTTGCATGCACAAAAATAGACTAGTATGTGCTTATACGTTGAGCTCGCACGATTATACCGATCCTTTTCTTACCCCCGGGATATAATGCAATATTAAAGCCATCACGGTTATGGTGCAAGAATCCTTGATGTCCCCTACTCGGAGATCAAACCCATGTACAGCGTATGAGTACAGCTTCATTTGGGAAAAATTAGGGGGCATATCGGAAGGATGTGCTCCCTCAGTACATGGTTCAGTATCGACTTATGAAGTAGAAGCAACGGGCTGTGAGCACTTGATGAAGACTACTGGCACAGTTGACGAACCATATGGATCATCATCACTAAAGTTGGAGGGCACGAATGAGTAACGAGGGAGGGATGAGCAATTACTCTTTTGCAGTCCGTCGTCAATTACCATGATTTCACTGTTGAATAAATATTTGCTAAGATAAGAAAGGTAGTAAATTGATTTCACATAATATTGGCCGCAATTATTTTCACAAGCTAGCTTATTATATTAGAAGTCCTACACCCTTTTGGGTGCCTTTCAATCAGAAGGGATAATGTATGTGATTGACCTCGCCACAAGATAAAGCGACAAGATAAAGCGACGAACGAATGATTCTTCTTCACACCACAGCTCGTTCCCATTAGTTGCAGAAGAGGCAATATGAGAAGCGAAACATTGAACATGCTTGTGAAGCTTAGAGACTTCATCGTCCCTCTATCGTTCGATCTGATGCAATGAAAATATTAGATTAATATGAATGAAAAGAGCTGAGTCATCGGTCATACAAATGTCTAAGTCAACCAATAAAGTAGAGTCCAGCGAAGAAAAAGAGGGTCTCACATGGAAATTGCACACCTTGCGGTCAAGGAGACAAAAACGCAGTGTTGGAATTAGTTATGGCGTAGCTTTCACGTTGATTAGAAATGAAACTTCCTGCAGTTTTCACATTTGACTTTTCTTGGTAAATTGACTCTTTAGGAATCAATTTTAGTACCGTAAATTAGAATCGATTTGAATGTAATGGACTCTAAATTGAATCAAAATCCTCGTTCTATTTTATATTCAAGGCCAATACTCCATGAATATTGCTTCGACAAAATTGCGAAACGAAAAGGAAAAAAAGATGTATTTCATCGTATAATCTTTTTCATTACAGACAAAAAACAGAATTGGTAATAGAGATAGACTATTAAAGGGGATATTAACTTGTATAATATCAATTTTGACAAAAATAAAAGGAAAAATAGGAGTTAGTGCTTCTTGGATGGTGTAACACTTTATGAAAGAAAGAAAGCAATTTAATAATTTATAGTGATAGGACCGATGCACATTGACTAGAGCCTCACTAACTTAGTCATCACGCAAAGTCTATACATGTTCCAATTCACACAAAAAAGAAGAAAAAGAAGTGATGTTTACTTGTTCACTATCAACTTCAATATTACAATTACTCTTCCTTAATTGTGCTAGATCTATGAAAAATATTACCATCTCTTTCCCATAATAGAACCACTTAATAAATGAATTGATCGATTACCGTCATTCTATCAAATGAAAATAAAATGTTCTTGCCTGTTGTTGACACCTAGACTTTTCTCTTTTTATTTAGAACTTAATTGCTTAGAAAATTAGGTATTAGCCTCCACAATAAATAAAAAGTAAAGTAAATAATTTTCATTAAAATGCATTGTGTTTTCATTAAATTGCATCGTAAATAGAAATTAGGAACATTTGCATTACTAGTATTAAAAATTTTACAAATTACTTTTTAAAATTAAAATTAGAAAAAAATTAACCAAAAATGTTCTTTGCCCTTTCTTCCCCCCCCTCCCCCCCGGCGCGGCCCAGCCCGCTTCATTTTCTTTTATTTCCCCGCGCAGCCCACCTTTCTTCTTCCTTGGCCCAGCTCGCTCTTCTTCCTCCTTCCTCCTCCTTCCCTCGCTTGGACGTTAGCTTCGGGACAAAACAGAGAGAGGGTCACTGGCCGAAGGACGCGAGGATGCGAGGCTGCGCGTGACGTTCGCCCAGGAATGTCGTGTGGTATGAAGCCAACTGGTCTCGTCCTTGAAGAAAGAGAGAGAAACGAGATAAATGGGAGAGAAAGGCAGCAAAGGGAAGGCGGGTCTCTCCGGTCTTTTTGGGTTTGTTCGGCCGAGGAAGAGCAACCAAGAGAGAGAGAGAGCTGGTGAGAGTGAGAAGGCGAGCTCGAGAGAGAGAAGGAGAGAGCCAGAGAAGAGAGCGAGCGAGCTCGAGAGGGGAGACCGAGATGGTGGATAGCGAGGGAAAGCGGGAGAGAGAGGCGATTGCGTTCTCGAGTTCTTCGCGGGAGGCTAGAGAAAGCGAGAGCAATAGAGAGAGTGAGATCGGAGAGAGTGAGCAAAGGGTGAAGTCGAGAGAGAACCGAGAGTGAGCGGAGGGATGGACTGAGAAAGCGAGACCCGAAGCCGAACTTCGTCCTCGGACAAACGTTGCCTGGCCATCCCCAACATAAACCGGTGATCTTCACTCGAGCCCGTGGCTACCTATTCCTCGGCGCCCAAATTACCGGTGAGTTTTCTTTAGGTTCAATCTGTTGGAAATTTCCTATAATATGGGCTTACATTAATTAATTGATTTTCTATTTTAAATAATCGGGTTAATGGATATTCCAATATTTGTTGAACCCTAAAGTGATCTGATTGAATTGGGTATTGGCATCTATTGAAACGGGCCTAGTTGAGCAGCAAAGTGTAGGCAATTGTGTTTGACTCGAAGCCCGTAATGGGAAGGGCCAGGGTTGACACGCTGTTGATTAGGATTTGCTAGGTCCCCTCTCTAGCCTATAAAAGGGTAGGTTATACCTATCAGTTGCTTTAATCCCATTGAAAGCTGCTATATCGAAATAGGTCATAGAGAGGAAGATCTGGCATTCCAATAGATCCCTGATTATCAGAGTGATCTACTTTTCGTAAAGTCATGGCTCAAACAGGGATGCTTTAATTCCGCTGCATTATTGATCTTGGTGTTTTACAATCATGTATGAATCAATTTGTTCTGAAAAGATTAATTGTTTATGAGAATAATTTTCTACACAATCCACTTTAATCCCGATGATCCTGGCTTGATGCAACATCGAGGCTGACGACCATAGCTCGTTTCGCTTCAGGCTCACCTTCTGGCCGTCATCGCCGAGCCAAGTAGGGATATTCGCGGTCGAACACTCCTCTCTGGGAACTCCGTTGCTTGGTTTTATTTAAAACGGAACCAAAACGATAGCTGGGTCTCGTTTCCCTGGTCCTCGAGCATGCCCGGTTTGAACTAGCAGTCCCTTTTGTCGAGTTTGAGTGTCACTTGCTGTTCTCTTTTGAGTCGGGACACGAGCTAGAGTCTAGAATGGGTTTACGACCTCTCCATAATCCGTGCTCATCGCATGCCCGATATAATGCCTCAGTTTGTTTGTTCTAAAAACGAGACGATGGATCTGTTTTTGACATATTTTCATCGACTTGAGATGTCGTAGGACGAGCTCAACACCAATGTGGAGGTTCATCGGTATGCCATGTCACTTTTAGTCGAACGCCTAAGACTTGCTCGATGAAATGTTTATGAGAGAATTGTTTAAGAAATGGCTTCTATTTTCACTCGAATGCGAAGGTACCACTTGATGCAGTTCGTCCGGGGTCATTAGTTGTTAAGCTCGATTTTCACGAGCAATGAAGTCACTGCATCTCTGCATTTCGTTCGAGACATGCTGTGTATTTTTCGTTGAACTTGATGAGCGGTGGTGGCGGCCTGCGTGATGGTAGACGTTGGCAGCGAATTTGGTTTTGCGGTGGTGAGCCAAGATGGCTTGGTGACGGCCGGCGACGTTGGGTGTTGCTGTCGATCCATTTAAAGTTCTGCCGTGGGTCCATCCGGCGAAATTCCAGTGTGGAGTTCGTCGGTGTGGGAGGCTTCGGTAAAGGACGTAACAGGGAGTTGGCACGAAGAAGAAGAAGACGTTGAAAGGCTGAGAGAGAATAAAAGAAAATCACGAAAATAGGCGTGGTGCAGACGTTCGTGGAAAGAGGATGGGAAGATGGGCTTGAGGTTTTGTTTCAGTAGATTTAGGTTTGGTTTAAGTTGGGCGGACTTGGGCTGGGCTTAATTTGTGAATTTTGGGCTGGGTTTAAATTTTCATGAAGTGGGTCTTTGAGAGTCCATTACTAAAATGGAGGTCTGTTTTAATAGAGCCCAATTCATGTTCCCGGTCCAAGCCCGCAAAGTCCATAGCAACCCATGTTCTCACGGACCTTGGGGCCCAGCCCGAGTCCCTATTTTCGGAATTAATTTTGTAAAAAAATTTAAGAGAAAACTTATTTTTTTCTAAAAATTAGGAAAAAGCTTAAGAGTTAGTTTTTTTAGTAAATACTCTTAAAATGTGTTAAAGTCCTTGATAAGAAAATTGTGCTCAAGAATTGAATAATTCCTTACTGCTTTACCATAAGATTTCGATTGTCCTTAAAAATAAATGCCCTTGATTACGCACTTTCAATGTTGACTATGGGCTCCCTTTAGCTTAGTTAGAGATTGCATGCTCCTTATTTGGTAATATTAGATCTTTGTTTTCCTATGCAATTTATTTAATGCTTTTCTTGATTGTTGATTGTTATTTTAATAATTGCGCACCCACATGATTATCTCATATGTTAGTGGATAGGTTTAAAATCAATCCAAGCTGCCTGACAATTTTTTTTTTTTTTTTTGTGAAATGAAATAGATTAAATACCAAAATGGCATTTGATGAATTAGTGTAATTAAGTTCCCAACCCTAAATTCATCGAGTGTGGAGATGCTCGCACAACAAACCAATTTTCAGAAAGGGGAATATAGGGTAATGCAATAGATTAGATACCAAAAATAAGGAGTAGGTGCTTCTTGCTACTTGGGCAATGCAACACATTACAAGAAAAGAAAGAGGGCCACATGATGATTTCTCGCCGATATAGACCGACGCATGCCTTGATTAGAAATTCACTCGCTTTGTCATTGCCCTACACACGTGAAGACTATAGGTGCTTTTTCACTATAATTGAAATATTATTCTCACAGATCAATCAATCACTCTCCAGTACAATAATCTAATCTCTTTCCCGCGGTAAGATTGCCCTATGAAAAAACTGAAAAGTCTTGACAATAACGTCATTTTATTGAACGAAAGATGCTATTGCCTGCTTCAAAATCATCTTCCATCTCCGAACGTGTGGCATTGGAAGTGTCATATAAGCTCAACTTGGACTGCTGCCATATTTATTCTCTGTTGATGGCTGCTTGAATGTGCTCAAGACTCCTCCCTTTCGCTTCAGGTACACCATCCCCGTGGCGTTAATCGCTGCATAAAGAAGGAAGGTACCTGTGAAGCAAAGCCGGTAGAGTTATTGTCTTTTGACAAGTTTTTCGGATGCACATCAACACTTTTCTCATGGGAAGAATGCTCTATTATATACTGCCTGTCTATTAATCATTTTGCAGAAAAACACACTTTTCTTTTCTAAATGACACTTCGAACCAATTTCGTGATATTCGAATGTAGGTAGAAGTTGTTGTAAACACGTTGATTGCAATAAATGGACCGAATATGCATTCGAGAGAGTGAAGAACGGAGTGATAAACACCTATACCTCCAAATAGGATTGAAGAGTTCAGGAAAAGCTAAGTCTCAAGTCTGAAGTTTGGTTGAATCCGTGCAAAAACTCACGTTCCAATGTGACAAAATGTTTATTGAGCTTAGTTTGGTTAACTCATAAATTTCATGGTAAAATTTGATGAAAACTAATGAAGTGTGAATGTGTTATGCGTGTACCAATTTGCGTTTTTGGTGACCCAAAAACTAATTTTGAGTAAATTTATCACATATGTAATAGTTTGGGATTTTTCGTGGTATTACCCTATGGATTTTCATGTGAACTTGCCACGTTAACTGTCTATATCATCCAACTCAATAATTTAATGATAAAATTTCACGGGAGCTAACGGAGGATAAATGTGTCACGTGTGTACCAATTTAAAATTTTTTATGACCCAAAATTTAGTTAGGGATAAATTTGTCACGATGTATAAGTTTGGGGTTTTTTTTCATGATATTAACTCCATAACCCATCCTTTTCCATGTGCACACTCACACAGAATGGAGGACCATTCTCATGTAGAATTCATGACCACTAAAGAGATTAGGTTTGTTAATTTTTTGCATTTTTCACTTTTTTAGAATCATTTTTTTTTTTTTGCTTTATTTTGATAATAATAAAAATTAAAATTTATACTTCTCTGTCTGCAATCTCTTAACAAAGTGGAGATCACGCGTTCCTTATCAACATTGGTGTCTCGAGGGATGTTTGCTTAGTAGAAAAACTCTTGTGCAAGGAACAACAATGAGGAATGTAATGCTTGTTCTAAATAATGTAAGGTACCATTTCATGTCATATCATCGAGTGAACACACAAGTTCTTACTGCATTTAGGGATTGAGCTTTTGTAATACATCATATACTCTAACGTAACATCACGTATTCAATTTCCATTCATCGTAAAGGCAAAATTGTCAGCCTGCTCTGTCTTTACTCTTTGACAAGTGCTGATCGCTCATCGGTTAGGCTTGGACCCATCCCGTGACATGAGGTCCAAGTTGGAGATAGCTTGAGCAGGTAGCTATCTTCAACGTAGGTGATCAAATAGAGGTCAAAGGGCGGGGATGAGAGATTTTGCTGGAAATGAAAGATTTGTTGCTCAAAATGCAAACATTGACACGAATAAAAAATTATCTTATTATACCAAGAGGATTCACATGAAACAAAAATTGAATGAATGCCATACAACATTCATCGTCATTTATAAAAAATGGGCATAACTCGGCCGATAAAAAAACTAGTGCCATAAGAAAAATATGTAAAAGTTTTGCAAATTACATTTTAAATGATTATACATGTTGATAGTACTACTTATAATTTTTGCATCTCATTATAAGGGAACAATCACAAAAACATGATTTCGTAAACTCATGGTCATGCTAAAATTGGTAACCACTAGAAACTATCAGAGTACTTGACAAAGATGAGACTGTTTCAAGTTCTATCTCAGCGTCAACATCATCAACCGGTGCCTCCATTGGATACAAAAGTGGTTTTGGAGGCAATTGCAGTCTATCCATATCTCCTTCAAGCATATCTAGGACTTTCCTCATCGACGGCCAACCATTAGGGCTCAATTGTATACACCACAATGCAACGATTATCATCTTCCTTGATGTTTCTCTTTCCTCTTCTATGACATCTACCCTTTCAAGTTCCTTTTCTTTACCAAGTTGATCATAAACCCACAAAGGAAAGTAAATTTGACTCGAACGCTCTGCATGTGCATTTAGAGTTCTCCTTCTACCGGCCATTTCCATTAATAACATCCCAAAACTATAAACATCGGCTTTGTAAGAAATGCCACCAATGTCTTTATAGAATAGCTCAGGAGCCATATAACCCAAGGTTCCTCTTGCTGCAGTCAGCGATACTATATTGCGATCGGTGGGATAAAGTCTTGCAAGTCCAAAGTCAGAAACTTTCGGAGTGAAACTTCGGTCTAGGAGAATGTTGTGAGGCTTGATGTCAAAATGTAGAATTTGCATATCACATCCCCGATGTAGATACTCTATCCCTCTAGCTATGCCAAGAGAGATCTCATACATTTTCTTAGAATTAAGAGGATCATCACCATCCTTATAGGAAATGTGTTTATCCAAAGATCCATTCGGCATGAAATCATAGACAAGAGCTTGTTTGGAGTAATCGAAGCAAAAACCAACAAGTTGCACCACATTAATGTGGTGGATCCTTCCAATTGTGGCCACTTCGCTTATAAAATCCTAGCCATTAGATTTTGATTTGTTCAAAATCTTAACTGCAACTTCATTGCCACTTCTAAGTATTCCTCTATATACAGAACCATATCCCCCTTCACCTAACTTGCATTTGAAATTTTTTGTGATCTTCTTTATATCCGAGTAAGAGTACCTTATGGGCAAAAAGTTGTTGTGAGCTAGTAGGAATTCTTCGATATTTGCGTCGGCCGCCTGATGCCTTCTCATCCACTTTAAGATTAGAAGTATCAACACACACGGAGCTCCAAGTATGAATTTTGCTGCTAGGAAGTGGACTATAGAGAAATTTGGCCATTGATTAGCATAGTGTCAAAAAAAAATTACACATACAATTTTTGTTTGTCAAAGTGCTGAATGAGAGCTTCATAGGTGTGAAGAGAAAAAGGACTTATCATACCCAAGAAAAAGAAGAGATTCAATACTGCAACAGGCACAAGACGGAGCGCAAAAAGGCGCATGTCATCAGCTGTAGATAGTAAGAGAATTCGTGAGAAATTACTAAAAATGGTTAATTAGAATTAAAGACCAATCAATGAAGAAGCAATTCACGCTAAGATATACCCTAGTGAAAGATAAATTCATGCAATCACTGCAAAGTGCAAAGCCACACTTTTGTTCATTGAAATTTACAAGTGGAGAAGTCTAGAATAAAAAAGAATGAACGAGTTGCACTTTTCTAGGTAGCGCCCAGATCTGACGTTATCCTATTCACTCATGAAATCCATGTTAATGTTGCATGATCTTTTCTTTTGAAGAAACACGTTTTTGCTTTTGTTCTCCTAAATGTACCAAATGTTCACAAGTTCGCCGTAACATTAACAGCGATTGAAGGGACATGAGATATTATTAAATCAAACAATTTTCCCCAAAAAAAGACCTAATTCCCTGAAAACCCTTTAGTTCTAGTCCAATTTCAGCCTGAACTTTTTTGTCTCAGAAAAAAACCCTAAACTTTAGGTACAATCCCAAATTTACCTCAAATTTTGTTTTGTTTTAAAAAATCACCAACTTTTAATATATTCCCAAACCTACCCCCACGGTCGAGTCCCAACTTGATGTGGCATTTCCACATCAATAACAAATCCACTTCAGTAAGGTGACATGGAAAAGTACTTTCAAATGAAGCTATTCTAAGATATGAAAATTAGGGACGGCTAACGGCGATTTTTGAACAGCGAGCTAATGGGTAGATTGGGATTAGAGTAAAAATTGGTGCTTTTTCTTTTAGACAAAATAAGTTCGAGGTAGATTTGGGATTAGGCCTAAAGATTGAGGTTTTTTCCGGACAAAGAAAAGATTGAGGCAAATTTGGACTGGACCTAAGTTTAGGTTTTTCTGATAAAAAAAGTTTGAAACATAATCGGGACTAAATTTAAAGTTGGGTTTTTTTTTTAGTGAATAAGGCCCAAAAAAAAAAAAAAAATACAGAAATAGTGTCACTTCCAGAAAAGCTCCATAGTTGTAAAATAAAGGGCAATGCACGCCCAATCTACTAAAAAAATTTCTAAACTTTTTCACTAAACGAATGTGGCAATTTTTTAAATTGGGTATTAAAAAAAGTGATGACTCAATAAATTGAACCAAACGTATTGCAATATCCAATTGAAACATGCCACATCACCAAGTAAATTTTGAAAAGATCCTTGAGTAGAGTTAACATTTAAGAAAAAAGGATGAAGATGAAGAAGAAGAAACAAAGTAAGGGAGTAAAGAAGGAAAAGCTTTAGGGAAAGTCAGCTTACAGGAGTCATATGGGTTGCACCACACCATTCGGTATCTGAAACTTATCGCGCAAATCTGGAATATTTCCGACGAATAAGATCCAGAATATAAGAGTTCGAATCCTTCAGCCATCATGTTGTGGAGGTCCGTATACGGTGGGCTCACACGTTTATACCGATCCACTTCCTGGCTCGATAAGAGAGTGATCATGGTTATGTTGCAAGAATCCTCGATGTCCCGTATTAGTAGATCAGACCCATACAAAGCGTATGAGTATGCCTTCATTTGGGAAAAATTAGGGGGTGTATCAAAAAGGGATGCTTCCTCAATACATGGTTCAGTATTGATATAAAAAGCAGAAGCAACGGGCTGTGAGCACTTCATGAAGACCACCGGATCAGCTAAGGGCGAAAGACCACCACGGTATGGATTATGAGCACTAAAGTTGGACATCGCCAATGATTGACGAGGGAGGGATGAACAATTACCTTTTTGCAATCCATCGTCAACCACCGTGATTATACCCAAAAAAGCATCTAAATCATCTAAATTAGAATATTTAATCGACTTCACATAATATTGACCGGCATATAGATATAGAAAAGTACGATTATTTTCACAAACTAGCTCATACTCAGAGTAGGCACAATGTTTTGGGTCGCTTTTCAATCGAAAGGGATAGTGTATGTCATGGATCTCACCGCAAGATGAAGCGGGGCACAAGTGATTCTTCTTCGCACCGCAACTCATCCCCAGTAACAGCAGGACATGCAATATGAAAAGCAAAACACGGAACATGCTCGTGGAGCTCAAAGACTTAATGGTCTCTCTATCGTTTGATCTGATGCAATGGAAGTTTTTGCTAATTGGCAATGTGAAGGAGGCCCAGTTATATGAATGAAAAAAGTCGGGAGTCGTGGTGATGCAAATTTCCAAGTCAACCAATAAAACAAAGTCTAGCGAAGATTGCGGCCCTTGCATTTATGGTGACAAAACACAAAGTTGGAATTAGTTATGCATAGTTTTCACATTGATTAAAAAAAATGCTCCTAAAACTATATACTACGCAATTTAATTCTAATATTTTTTTGGGGAAAAATTAATCCCTAATTTTTATGCAATAAATAAATGATTGGATTGTCAAAATTTAGGTGTCAACAAGTGTCCATTCGTTAAATTGTGAAGATGAAAAGGAAAAAGATGTCGTATTTCATCATCTAAGCTTTTTATTTTTGACCAAAAAAAAACAGAAATTGGTAACAAAAATAGACTATGAACACGAATATTAACTTGTATAATGTCACTTTTGGCAAAAGTAAAAGGAAAATAAGAAATAAGTGCTTCTTGGATGGTGTAACACATTATGAAAGAAAGAAAGCAATATGATAATTTCTAGTGGCGTACTGACACGCCTTGACAAGAACCTCACTAGCTTCGTCATCACCCAAAGAGTATAGATGTGGATTTCAAAGTCAACCATCAACACAAAGTCTAGCGAAGAAAAAGTGGGTCTCATGTGGAAATTGCAGCCCTTGCAGTCAAGGTGACAAGACTCGGTGTTGGAATTATTTATGCATAGCTTTCACGTTGATTTTTTTTTTATTGGAACTTTCACGTTGATTAAAAAAGAAACTTCTCTGCAGTTTCCACATTGACTTTTCTTAGTACCATAAAAAAAGAATCGATTCATTCAGCGCCGTATTTTACTATAAAAAATGATAATGTCTTTCGCAGTTAAGATTTTTCATTTTTGACAAAAAGGAAGTTTGTAACTGAAAAGATTAATAACAGCACCAAAGACTATCGTTGCACATTACAAGAAAAGAATAAAGGCCATACAATAATTTCTCAACCAACAATAGATGGACGCGAGCCTCAATTTGAAAGTCACTTGCTTCGTCATTGCCCGACGCGCACGAAGACTATAGGTGTAATGTTCGCATTCACAAAAATAAAGCAATACACGCTTTTTCACTAGCAATTGAAATATTATTCTCGTAGATCAATCAATCACTCTCCTATAAAATAACCCTATCTCTTTCCTGCAATAAAACCACTCTATACATGAACTGATAGATCTCAACAATAACGTCATTTTATGAAGGATGCTGTTGCCTGCTTCATAATCATTTTCCATCTTCGAATGTGTGGTATTGCGAGTGCCATGTGAGCTCAAATGGGACTACATGGAAGAGTGCAGGCATTTTTCATTCTCTATTGATAGCTGCTTGAATCTGCTCAAGACTCCTCCCTTTCGTTTCAGGGACCACCGTGATCACGAACACCATCCCTGCGGCGTTAATCCCCGCATAAAGAAGGAAGGTACCTGTGAAGCAAGCCGGCAGAGTTATTTGCTTTCGACAAGTTTTGCGGAAGCATATTCTGACATTTTTCTCATGGGAAGAATGCTTTGATATATGCTACCTGTCTATTAATCATTATGTAGAAAGACCCAATTCACTTATTTTCTTTTCTAAATGACACGTTGACTCAATTTTCGTGATATTCGAATCTAGGTAGAAGTTGCCGTAAACACATTGATTGAAATAAATGGACTGAATATGCATTCGAGACCGTGCAGAACAGAGTGGCAGACACCTCCAGCTCCAAATAGGATTGAAGTTTTCAGGAAAAGCTAAGTCTCAAGTCTATAGTTTAATTGAATTCGCGCAACAACTCATGTTCCAATATGACAAATGTTTATCGAGCTCCTGCCAGAGCAACAGTTCAAAGAGAGTTTTCAGCAGAGTCGTACCATAGGAGCTCCAGCTCATTAAGTAGTTGAAAGTGTAGGAAACTGCCCAAGCGCCGAACCAGTTTACTAGTGTTGCAAACCCTCCAGCTACTCCTTTGATATTGATGGGGAAAATCTGAACACCAGCAACACATTACATGATCGGAAATTTTTTTTGAAACACTCGTAACAACACCAGTTACGGAAACGGCCCTTTAATTTGATAAGCATGAAACTTCGGGGGATGTTTAGGATTACCTCGGACATCACGACCCAAGGAACGGCGCCCATTCCAGCGGAAAATGCTGCTATGTATAGCTGAGCATTGGAAAAAACAGAACAGAAAAATTAATAGTCGAGAGTTGTTGTGGCGGCCAACCAGATAGAGCCAGAAAGAGATCAAGGAAGGTGAGATTATTACCAGAATGCCGGTGACGGCAAGTATCGGGACAGCATCAGCTGCCAGATCATGAACCTGGCTCAGAAGATTCTCAAAAGTTACTGGTTGACAAGCATTGCAAAGCAGAAGGAAGATACTAGGACTGATAGTATTTACCTTTAGAAAGAATGAAAGGGCAGTTACTATGCATCCTAGGACCAATCCTGTCCCCGAGATCTGCGATTGAGAGAGAGAGAGAGAGAGAGAGAAGGTTATGGTTCAAGTTGCAGAACTCGCGAAGGGGGCAGAACCAGAAAAGCTTTGTTACTATAGACATGATTTCTTAGCTTTCATCTATTTTACCAAGAGAAGGGGCTTTCTTCCAGCTCTATCGACCAGTGCAGCGCCAATAGCCGTGACAATAACCTGCAAAAATTTACTCTTTAAGCGTGACGTGTATAAAAATAGATCCCCAACAGAAAGGAAAGGGCGAGAATTACAGACCTGGAGGAGAAACCTGAGGAGATTGTACAAATGCGATTATAAAGGTGAGACTAATACCTTGCTTGTGAGATTCAACACTAAATTATGTGAACAGCTCATTCAGTGATAATTAAGTAGACCAAAAGCATTCGACATTGTGAATTTTACTAACCCATTTGAATATTAACTGGATTTTATAAATTGGAACCCTTGCTTTACTTTTTATTTGGTTATCCGTTCTGGAATCACAAAATGCAATGCATAGTTTCATTATTGTGGTGCCCAAGAGCTTCTTGCAATGAACTTTATACCTGCTTCCTCGAAAATATTGCTTGTATAGAAACAGACACCGTTTATCCCTCCGAACTGCTGGACGACCATCAATCCAACACCAATCTGGCCAAAATTTAACAAATTTGTCAGCAAAAAGAACAACAATGGGAAATATCACCGAAAGTACAACTACTGCATACTCCCGATCCACAGGGCATTCCAAGAAATCAACGAAGGAGGGACTTTATTGGATACATAGCAGTAAATACAGAGAGAAGATTACAACGACAGAGCTCAGATATCTTCTCCTAAATAAATCGAGAATGCTGGCTTTCGGGAGCAGTTGAAGAGTTTTGATGTAGTCCTGTCAAGAAAAACAAATTTGATCATTCCGTCAGCTATTCGTACTTATAAAGTTGAGGCACTAAGATGAAATGAGTATAGACTTAAAGCCTTTTACTTGTATTTCAGCAGCCTCTTCAGAAATATCCGCATCCTTTCCCCGGAGTTTCTGCAGCGCAGCTTCAAACTCCTTTTTGCGGCCAGTTTTCGCCTGCATTTGGCAGAATCCTAAAATTCATTCCAACACTACAAATCCCTCTCTTCCAACAATTCAGATAAGAAGAGTCTGGTGTTCATCTTGATTTGTTACCAGCCATCTAGGAGACTCTGGAATGAAAAATAGGCCGAACAGTAGGACTGCACAGGGGATTAGACCTGCATAAACCGCAGATGTTCAAGGTGGTTTCAGACTTGGACTTTTCAATAAAACATTGGCACTAAATTTGAATTATGCTACTTTTTCTGTTTTACCAATTAATGCCAAAACCCTCCAAGCTAATACTGTCCCAATTATGAAGGAAACGGACACTCCAGCAACGATCATAAGCTGTTGAGAGAAGAGAACATGTTAGGCCTAGTAGGTTCTGTAGGATGTACATATATACACCATCTCGCACTTGCAAGAGGGCAAAATTTGCTACAAGCTAAGGCCTTTTGCCAATAGCTCCATGCTTGCAATTTTAACCGAGAATGTTCATACAAAATCTTTGCCTGATTGACAGCAGTCAAAGCTCCACGGAGATTTTTGGGTGTAATTTCAGCTATAAATATTGGTACCTGGACATAAATTAGAAAAAGATTAACCAATCTAAACCGAAGAGAGAGCTTCATGCTGTCACTGTGAATCGAATCCAGCATGTTGTCGTAGAACAACTTGCTACATCAAATTTGCGTGGTACGAAGTGAGGAATTACCACATAGGAAAAGACTCCCATTCCATATCCCGTGGCCAATCTTCCAATATCCAGAGCAAGTGCTCCCTAATTTACTCAAAATTAAACAGAACAGAGAGTTGATGAGACTTGAAGTTCTTATGCGACTAATCGATCTTCATGTATGATAAGGCTTGTAAATAGGATATGGACACACCACAGCAAAGTAAATAGCAAGCCATCCTGCTACACAAAGAGCGCTCGCTATTCTCATTGTCTGCATTTTGAGGGAAATGTTTATGTTGTCAGGTCCTCCGTCCATGATACGACTAAATCCCAAAGCTAAAACTCAAAAAAAGTCTTGAGCAACACTGTTCTGTTTTACATTGTGAAAGACGCACTCGTTTGTTAGCTTACCCATTTACGGCCAACAAAATCAGCGATTGGTCCTCCGGTAATTGCACCAATCATTGCACCGAATGTCAGTATGGATCCAAAGACTGAATACTGTTGAAAGACACGTAAAGAGTAACTGCAAATCAGCTTGAGTTCAGTGAGAGCAAGAACTTCAGTTACCATCTAGCTAACGATGCTAGAAGTCACCGAATGTCCGAGAATCTCAGTGGAAAGCTATTCTGAACATATTCTGAACAAACCTCTCACTTCGATCAGAAACCTGAATGATATGCAGTCGCAATTTTCAGCTGACGATACCCAATCTAAATCTCCCCATTTTTTGGTTTTCTTGTCCTGAGGTGTCCAACAATGGAACTCAATGCAAAAATTAGGTATACATTTCACTCGTTACAATGCAGAAAGAATAAGATGTCTAGAGAAAGAAGTATCTCTACCTCAAAGCCAACATCCTTATTTTTGAGAGAGTCTGGTTTATAAAGTTTTTGATCATATAACTCATCCATATTATGGACCCGGAATATGAGCAGATCGTTACTTTGATTTTCTTGTATATGGGCGCCTTCAGTGATAAGTCCGATATTGAATCGAAGCAACGAACAAAGACAACGCAACATGTGCTTCTTAACACTCGCAGGTAAATTCAACATACCTCAGCTGTAGAGAGACTAAGTTCCTCCACTATAGCATCCTGAGTTGGTGATGAATAACCTGCCTGAAAATCCAATGAAACAATTTCTCATTAGATTCAATTAATCACATCCTTTTCATTTTAACCACTACTATTGGACCTGGACTTTTCAGAAAGAAATTGCATTTCCTACTTACGCAGGTCCCGAATTCATAGGAACCACAAACCACAACGAATGTGGTGAAATAGACCATCCACGGACGACCCTTATTGGTTCCTTCATCTTTGCCAGCTCGGTCCTTCTCTTGCAGCACGAGGAGCCGCTCTCTTACTCCTTCTCTGTCCCCAGTTTCTTGATTTTCAATGTCCTCGTTAATCGCCATGCTAGCTCGCCTTACAAAAATGCTCCTTCGTTCTCTATCTGACTACGACAAGAAACTAGCAAATCTATAAGCTCCAGAGAAGATAAGTTCTCTTTCCAACGTGGCTAGTCTGCTTGCTTTATATGGATGACTCAAAATGAGAAACCCCAAGTGCTAATACGGAAACCCTATCTCCGACTGGTTTATACTCGCGGTTTCTAGGAATTCCTCGCGGACCTCAGTCTTGCAAACTGGCAAGCAACTCTATGCTTTTCTGACTCGCCTCCGTTAATGGTATTGGAATCACTAATGGAACAGAGTCTCCGAATACAGCAGGATCACAGATGTAAAGGGCTGCATCGCTCTTTATGGGCAAGGAATAAGTAAAAACATGGAACTGGATTTTCTCAATGACACGGCTCTGGATAAAGACAAAGTAAAAACCACGGACAAAGTTCTATCTTTTTCAGCCAACCACCGGCTAGGAAAACCCGAGTGTTTTTCTAACCTGGAAAGTAATTAAGTTCTATCCATTTTTCCATGGAGGCATTGTTATCTTCAACTTTAACCCACGTTTATCGTGTAAGAAAGATAAGATCTCAATCAATAGTTTCTTATCTCTTTGGTGCAATAAGAAACTATCAAGAAAAAGAACTGTTCTGCTAGAACATTATTTTTCCTTTGGAAAAATTCTTGACCAAAACCCTTTTTTTTTTTTCCAATTGGACGATGAGCACAAGATAATTTCGGCCGGACCTTCTTCTGGGGACACATTATCTTCCTTTTCTATTTTTTAAAAGAACCACTACATATGCGAACAAAAAGCATGCATATAGCCTCCTTTGTGGTCAGTGATGCTTTTGATGTCTGCTCAAATGGTAAGACTGAGAGTGCTAGTATGAACAAAATAAAGGAGTTAGGGAAGAGAATAAGAACACGAGATTTATAGTGGTTCGGCTTAATCCAAGCCTACGTCCACTCTCCCACGATAACAGCCTTCTTGGCTGGATTCCACTATGCAATCAACAAGAGATTACAACTTCGAGTGCAAACACTTAGTAGATCACACTATCTCACTAAGTCACTCTCTTGGTATTTCTCTCACGATTACAAACGTTTAAGATCTCAAGAGAAAAGTATATGATCTAAAGTCGCTTAGACTTTGGAATATAAATTCTACGCTCCGTCTCTTACTTGCTCATCGGTCCTTCATCTCCTTAAATACTCCTCCATTTCCAAACTACCCATTGGACAATATCCCGGAGAATCGTCTTCCAATATACCCATTGGACAGCTTTGTATCTAGAAGATTTGGTAGCCGTTGAGTGACAAAGGTAGAATCCCAAATTGATTCCGATCGCCCATACAAACGAAATCTTGGTTTCCATAAGTAAAGCTTCTTCGTATAGAATTCTTGTCTTCAAGATCCAATCATCAATCAATTAGATTGAATCAATCAAATCAATCTTGATGTGGAATCCAAACCAGATCACTAGCCGTTGTATGATTGGGCTTGAGTTACGATTCATCGAAATCTAGATGTAAAGTCTGAGTCTTTAGACTTTACGATATGAGTCTTGAGACTTTACAATCTGGGTCTGTAGACTTTACAATATGAGTCTTGAGTCTGACAGTCTTCAGACTTTGACACAGAAGTCTGGAAATCTTCAAAATATACTCTGGACATATGTTACGTTCAGTCTTCTGGTTGTCTTCAGACTTTGACAATATCCTTTACATGTTCCATTATCTGCATGGTCTATTACTCAACCATCAAACATGTTAGTAGCCTTTGATTTATTTTGTCATCTTCAAAACATCATAAGGGATTTCCCTAACAAAGACTAGATAGCAGGAATTTCAAAAAGGGATGCTTTTCATCTTTCCATAGTGCCCAATTTTGCGGAAATTGGCAATTTATAGAGGCAAGAGGTGGACAGAATTACTTTCTACTAAGGACGTCATGTACTGCCGAGGCCCATGAATCTAAAGTATTCACCCACCATGAAGCCAGCCGACGGGAAAGAATTCACAGGCACAACGGAATGGACCATAAAGTTGCAGAGCACATTAGCCAAAAATATCCGACCACCATTCTCCAAATACTTTATTGGTCCACATTTGCTGCATCTCCGTCTTCTTTCACTTCACGATTCGGAATAGGCCAACAAAATCCAGCAAGAATATATAGCTGTGGCCTGCTCGAGAAACGGAAAATATCAAAAATATATCTTACTCCTGATCTAATAGCCACTCACATATCTTCGTTTTGATAAATATCATTCACATACTTGCAAGACAAACCCCACATTGACAACATTTATTTGCCCCTCCATGTAAACTCATTTTAGCATCTTCCTTACGGTTTAAGCAGACTGAAAAAATTATTTTTGAATGGAAGAATTCGTGTAGATATTTATTATTTTCAAAAGAAGAGGTAAGTGGTCATGGGATGAGAAATAAGGTGTATTTTGTTATATTTTTCTCAAAAAACTTAGACAAAACAAATATGCTAATCAAGAATAAGCACATAGTGAGATTTGTATTTCAAATGTATTAGAAGAAAAAATACACTAAAAGTGTCATAACTTTTGTATAATGACCATTTAAATACCATAAATTTTTATTCAATCACTTAAATGTCATAATCGATCACTTAAGCATTGTAATTTTTCATTAATAAGGAAATCTGACGTGACATGGCACTCACGGTAAACATTCTTTGAAAATTACAACACTCGAATGATCAATTAAAAGCTATGGCACTAAAGGAAAGATTTTTTTTTTTTTTTTTTTTTTTAAGTCATGACACTCAAGTAATCGAAAAACAATGTTCTAGCACTTAGGCGAGCACCGCACAAAAATTATGATACTTGTGGTGTCATTATCTCAATATCTTAATATCCTTCTTCCATTCATGACACCAGATCCCATAAAATATAATAAAAAGCACATGGAAAAAAGAATTATTTTAGCTAATGTAAGCATCTAATTAAGTAGAGATTAATCAGGCTGATTCAGGTTTTAGAGGCTGCCAGTCATTTTTGCTTAACCCCTACTAAACAAAGCTACGAACAACAAACGATTGTTTTAAGCTAGTGGCTTGGTTTAAGCATCCAATAAAAATCGGCAAGATTATTTAGCACAACCCTTTTAATATAAGAAGTTTTAGGAACTCTTATCATCACCTTGAAGAAGGGTAGCTGGGCAAGCGTGATTAAAACACCAAGGACAAAGACAAAGTAGCCTTCCCTAATTTAAAGGGAAAATAGGTGGACGCAATACAACTTGCCTCACCTCATATATATATATATAACCCCAAAGGCATGGACTAAAATAAGTCGTTTGCGGGTCCCTCTTTTGATAAGGTCAATCCACTTGTTGGAATGGAATGAATTTGATTGATAGAGAAGGTCTGGATTGCCTGAGGGAGCGGATATATCCTAATTGCAGAAATAATATATTTAATGTAATAGAGCATATGCCACTTTCATTTTGCTTGCACCTAATCTTAGAGATCTGGACTCTTTTATTTTCTTTTCTTTTTTTATTTTCGCTCCAATCTTCCAATTTGTGTAGGAAAATATGATCCTATCAGCAAGAGGAACTTGAAAAATTATTCTGCCGACCTCGCACTGACGAAACAAAAATAATAAAGAGTGAAAAGTGACAGATTATTACCAAAATGAAATTGACAAAAAGCTAAGAGGTAAGGTGAGGTGAGCTGTGAAAGAAATTTATGTATGAACCAGATTGTAAAATAACCTTAGTCTAAATTCTCAATATTTCTTTTGCTATACGTTCTGAAATGAAAAATCTCTATTTGGACAAGAAAATTTTCTTTTCTTGATGACTGTGGATTATAATATGCATTACTATAATTTTTCACCAACCTGTTCAATGAACATGGCTTCATCCATAAGGATACATCCAAGAATGCACAAGAATCAGATTTTTACCAAATCCAGAAAGGCCTAGTTTTCCTCTCTTTAGGTAGACATCCTGATTGTGTTGACAATCTTATCCACCAGGACATGTAATTCCCTATTTTCAAGAGTACGATGTTTAAGGAAACAAACATTTGGTACTCTTCTTTCATCCTGCTCTTATATTTTACTAAACAAGACAGATTGCCCTACGTATAAAGATGTATACTTAGAGAAGATCCAAGAGAATATACTATTAAAGGATCTACTTATTAAGACATGACAAATGCAACTTGACTTCATTTTATGATCTGCGCCTTTTAAATAAAAATACAAATATAATTTCATCACTTATAAATTCCTATGTAGGCTTGATATGAAAAAAAAAATTGTCCTGACCATTACTATTTTAATATGAAACTAGAAAAAATAAAAATCACCCACGAACAGACACTTTTTATGCCCAACAAAAGAAACAAAGAAAATATTTACGTATATTTCGAGAAAGAAAATCTAGAGATTTCGATTTTGCCTGTATGGATGAAACATCTTTTATTTAATTTGAGAGATTTTTGTTCTTATCTTATTAATCAACATCTTTGCTAGTGAATACAACATATTATTACAATTTTCTTTTTCTTGGACAGAAAAAAAGAGCTTGGGCTCGAAACCAAAGATAGTATTACTTTTTATGTAATATAGATTATAAATTCTTTATTTTAAGGAAGGGCAGGGGTGAATCACCTATAATTAATTTTTTTCCCCTAGATATCAACATAGAGTACATAAAACAACTACTTGCCCTCTAGACTTTTGTGGTTCTGCACAGCATATATAAATCAAATTCAATTTGTTTATGGCAACATGGAATATTCTCTGAGCAACGAACTGTTGCTTTGACCTCACTTCCTCCTTCCTCCTCCTTCCTCCTTCCCTCGCTTGGACGTTAGCTTCAGGGCAAAACAGAGAGCGGGTCGCTGGCCGAAGGATGCAAGGACACGAGGCTGCGCCCGACGTTCGCCAAGGAATGTCGTGCCGTACGAAGCTGGCTGGTCTCGTCCTTGAGGAAAGGGACAGAAACGAGATAAATGGGAGAGAGAGAGGCGGCAAAGGGAAGGGGGGGTCTCTCCGGTCTTTTTGGGTTTGTTCGGCCAAGGTAGAGCAACCGAGAGAGAGAGAGAGGGAGAGAGAGCTAGTGAGAGTGAGAAGGTGAGGTCGAGAGAGAGAGAAGGAGCGAGCCAGAGAAGAGAGGGAGCTCGAGGGTGGCTGCTTCTGGAAGGGTGCGGCTGAAAACCAAGGAGAGGCTAGAGCCGCTCGAGAGGGGAGACCGAGAAGGTGGATAGCGAGAGAGCGGGAGAGAGAGGCGACTGTGTTCTCTCTCGAGTTCTTCGGGGGAGGCTGGAGACAGCGAGCGCAACGCTGAGAGTGAGATCCGAGAGAGTGAGCAAAGGGTGAAGCGGAGAGAGAACCGAGAGTGAGCCGAGGGATGGACGAGAGAAAGCAGACCGAGGAACCGAAGTTCGTTCTCGGACAAGCCGGCCATCCCCAACATAAACCGGTGATCTCCAGCCAACACCCTCGAGCACGTGGTGAGTTTTCTTTGGGTTCGATCCACTTTTATCTCGATGATCCTAGCTCGGTGCAATGTCGAGGCGGCCGACCATAGCTCGTTTCGCTTCAGGCTCACCTTCTGGCCGTCGTCGCCGAGCCGAGGTAGGGATGTTCGTGGTCAAACACTTTCTCTCGGGAACTCCATTGCTTGGTTTTATTTAAGATGGAACCGAAACGATTGCTGGGTCTCGTTTTCCTAGTCCACCAGCATGCTCGATTTGAACGAGTCGTCCCTTTTGTCGAGTTTGAGCGTCACTTGCTGCTTTCTTTTGAGTAAATGTCTTGGAGTACTGCCATTTTCATTCTCTGTTGATGGATGCTGGAATATGCTCAAGACTCCTCCCTTTTCGTTTCAGGAACACACCCTTTAAATTCCCCCCTGGAGTTTCTACATGAAAATTGATTATTCACGGGTTTAATAGCATGCGAGTAATGACTGGACTTTATCTATTTAGATATGGTGGCGGACTTTTGACTAGTTATGCACTGTTCAGAATGCCAGATTTATTTGTAGAGGTTTATAGAGGAAGATTTTGTTCACTATTTTTCTAAATTATACAACAGGTATTTATAATTTGCATTTCTAAAATGTAATTTCCTTTCAATTTCGGGAGAGGAGGATCGCATTGTTTCTTGGTGCAACTGGGCAGAAGTTTCTATATGCGTATTGCTCGTGTGGCACGTATATTGATTTTTTGACAATCCTCATAATAGCTTACTTGGTGACACCTAATCACATATCGTTTGGCTACATTTTGCTCCTCCTATGTTGGATCATGGGAAGACAACTCGTTGAAAGGACGAGAAGACATTTTTAGTTTCCATTAAAAGTATATGCAATCACTGTGTTTATCTTCATATATAGCTTGAGCAATTTCTCCACCCGTGAGATGCGGTTGTCGAGGTTGATTGATCTTCAGTTTTACTTGGCCTACAACTCATAAGCTTTGCTATTGCAGAATATTTGGCAGTCTATTGCAATACTGATTGTGATGCAGCTTTACAGCTACGAGAGGAGATAGAGCAAGTATATCCAATCTGATGACTCCAAACTTATGGAATTTGGAGTACTTGGATTTATTAAGAGCTTCCTCAGTTGGCACAGCGACAGGATAGTGTGTATATCAAAGTTCTATGCATCATTGTCCCCAATTAGTCTATTTGGTTTCCTTTATCTGCTCGGTCTTGTCATTTGTTCCCTTTTACCTAAAGCATCTCGAATCCCATCAAAGTTATTCTTTCTTTATACAGAAATTCTAGTGATGACAGAATATCTCTTTCAGATGTGGGGTGCCCAGGCAGGAATGTTTCCTGGACAGAACAACTTTAGTTTAGCCAAGTTCTTGGGTTTTGAGTTATTTCAGTCAGGCTTTTAAGGCATAGAATTGGGTTTAAGGGGAAAAGTGCTGGTGATATCTGCTTGTACCCTTCAATACAATGTCTTCCGTTGGTTGCAAAAAGTACCAACTCACATTTTGAGCAAAGATTACACCGAAGAACCTTGCACTCTGTTTTTATTAGCAGAATAAGTGTTTAGGGATTTTTCTACTTTGAACAGGGAAAGCTGATATAGCTAGTATAAGCACCTAGAGGGGAGTGAATAGGTGTAAAAATAATTTCTCGAGATATGAAAGCAATACTAGGCAGACAATAGAAAGGAAGCTCTCCTTTAGTTAACAAAACGAACTATGATCAAAGTAAAACGGAGAGTAGGGAAGAGAAAATTGAACATAGAATTATAGTGGTTCGACTTATTCCAAGCCTACGTCCACTCTTCTGCACTGACAGTCCACTGGCTGGATTTCACTATGAACAAAAGAGATGTTACAGCAATGCTTTCCCCTGATTCCACAGTGTAGATATTCTACCACACTTCCTTAAGGTATCTCGAAATATAGACTCTCTTTTGCGTACAAGATTTCGCTCAGTAAATGAATTGACTAAAAATTAAGGAGCTTCAGACTTTGGAATTCTTCTATCGTGCACACTCTCGAACAACTGGAACGTCTTTCTTTTATACTCCTTTATGCCATCATACCCGTTGGCATTTACCAAAGGAATTCTTCCAATCTTCCCGTTGGACAGAATCAATTAGGAAAATCATTCGAGCTATTAAAGGAACATTTCGATAGCCCATCAATCCTGCTCGCCCATACAATCAGGATCTTGGTTTCCATAAGTAGAACCTTCCAAGGATACTTCGCCAATCATCGGATCCTTAATCAATCTTAATTCGAATAAAAGAATCCGTTATGTCACATCCAGCCAAGGGATCTTCTCCAGTCGATAAGGCCAAATCCTTAATAAAGCACTCAGTTCTGGATAGCCTTTCTTCAACATATTAGAAACTGTCAATGAGAGTAGACTTTGAGTCTTGAGTCTGGCAGTCCGGAGGTCTTCAGACTTTAAATAGTAGAGTCTACAAATCTTCAGACTAGACTAATAGAAACGTTTTGTGTCACGCCCCGATCCTCGGGCACGCACACATCCTTCTCACTATGTCGATTTTATAATGCGATATCCTAGGACTATGTATCGCCGACCCTTTCATTTATTAAGCACATGCATTCTCTCGGGCGACCTCTTCGCCAAAGTGATACATCAAGTCACCGAGCCCACGTGCCCTTTTAGATGCCTGGGCCCACGTGCATTCTCTTAGGTGCTATCTCACCAAAGTGATGCATCAATTCACCGAGCCCACATGCCCTTTTAGATGCCAAACTCTGTCACCGAGCCACGTGCATTCTCCAGGATGACATACCGAGTCTCCGAGCCACGTGCATTCTCTCAGGCGACCTTTTCGCCAAAGTGACATATTCAACCACTGAATTCACGTGCATTCTCCAGGTGACGTTCCAATTCACCAAGCCCACGTGTCCTCTTTCAAGTGATTACCAATCTTCTTTCAATACCGACAACCAATGCCCAACGATTTCTCAATCAAATAATTAAATCAACTCAACAAAGCATTATAAATGATGAATAACATACTTGGCCAATCACCAATCAATAATTCAATCTCAATCGATTCCAATCAAATTAGGGTAAATCCCTAAGCCATCACAATTTATTTAATTTCATACAACGTAGAGCTCAAATAAATAAACAGACTGCGCCACGACAATCAGCACGAGATTTCGGTCGTCGGTCATCAACATCATAATTTCTGAAAAATAATTAATTAAATAATTAATTTAGAAAATTAAATAATTAATATTAAAAATTCAATTTAGCTCAAAATAAAGCCCGATTAAATAAACGGACTTCACCACGGTCATCAGCATAATATTCCGGTCCTAGGCCATCTCCGTTGAATTTTCGGAAAATAAATAATTATTTAATTTAATTCCGAAAATTAATATTTAAATACTAAAAATTACACTTAGGCCTGAAAAGCCTAATTGGAGCCCACTAAGGGTCGGGAAAAATCCCGAGCACTTCCAATAATTAGTAGACCACGTCTACTTGTTAATTGCACAATCAATTTATCTAAATCGCATCACAATTGACTAATAATTGCTAATTTATCCTAATCTAACAACCTAAACATAATTAATTATATCTAAACCAACCTTAAGCATAATTAGCCAACTAATCCGGGATTAGTGAGATTACTCACCAAATCGCGCGCAAATCAGATCAATCCGACGGGGGCGACGCGATGAACAATTCTTCCCAAAGCACGGCTCGGGTTCGGGGCTCGGAAACGGCCCAAAACGGCCCACGAACCGGCTGGAAACCCACTCGCGGGTTTGATGGTTCGGCTGCAAAACAGCAAGAAAGAGAGAGGGTTGGGGGCAGCAAGAGGTCGGGAGAGCGGGTGGTGGCTTGGCGAGGCTGCCAGGCGGTTCCTGGTGGCCGGAGGTGGCCGGACGGGGGTTTGACAGAGGTTGGGCAGCAGCTGGATCGCGGGGGAGGACGCCTGGACGCAAGGGGCGGCCGGCGGAACGCGCGGCGTTGCGCGGGTGATGCGAACGGCGGCCCGGCGGCGTGCGGCGGCGACGGCGAGCTGCTTCGGTCTTCGAACAACGGTGGCTGCTGCTTCTGTTTTGCTGGCTTTGCTGGTTCGCACAAAGAAGAAAGGAGAAGAAAGGGTCGGTCACGAGGGAGTGGGGGCAAGAAGAGAGAGAAGAGATAAGGGAGGGGGTTTGACTGGTCAAAAAGGAAAAGAAGAAGGAGGAGAAGCCAATTTAAAATTGGCAAGGGGAGTGTTCGGTGGGGGGTGTGTCCGCACGAAGAGAGAGGGGAGAGGAGAGAGGAGAGAGAGAAAAAGAGAGAAAAGGGAGAGAGAGAGAAAAAGAAAAGCAAAAGAATAATACTATTCTAAATTTTCTTTTCTCTTTCCATTTCCCTTTTTATTTTCTTCCAGTCTTCGATTTTTCCTTCGATAATTTCTTTCTTGAAATTTCGGACTCGTCAATAAATTGACAAGCGATGAGACGGTCCAAAAAATGAATTGTGACACGCTCAAATATTCGATTCCCAAAACCGAATTAAATTTCATGGTTAAAATCGATCGGACACAATTTTATTCCAATCCAACAAATTAGGTAGCTTTTAGGGATTTTACCGCGGATATATCCCTTAATGGCTTCACCCAATAGGTTAGTTAACTCGTGAGTGATCAGCTCAGAGAAAAAGGACCCTAGGCACGCCGACGATATGCACATTTCATTTTATCGAAACGGGATCGAATTTCAGGATGTCACATTTTGTCAGCTTCAAAATATTCCAGAAAGATTTCTCCAATAATCTCCCCATTTTTGATGGTGATAAAACTTTCCTGCAGATTTGAACAACTTTGACCTACAAAACATTACTCAAGTAATATGGATATCTCATAAAGATTAATAGCTTAATGATAACACTAGAATCTGCAACCACAGAAAATAGGTTAGTCTTTCATGAGAGTAAAACCATTCATAAGATATCAATAATACTTAATATAAAAGCAGTAGTCAAATCCAAATCCACATTCAGTCCTTATCCAGACACACAAGTCAAACATCAAAACAAACTAAAATTTCAACAAGTTAAGTTCAAAGTTTCAAAGCTTGCATATCTCCCCCTTTTTGTCATCATAAAAAAGGTTGAGATGGAATAGAATGAAGTCAAATTTGCTTGGGAACGCGAACAAGCTGGAAATCTCCCATAGACTGAACGATGCCTTCCAGCTTTTTCAAGTTTTCCCTTAGATGAGCCACCTCTTCACCTTTAGCATTGGCTTGAATCTGAAGAGCAAAGGCTTGGATTTGATCAGACAAGGTAATGGAAGAAGCTTGTCCAACATTCTTCAAGTTCTGAATTTCGCACTCCAAAGCATATATCCGACCCCGCATTTCCAAGAGAACATCAAGTATTTTGCGAAAATCTGCTGTATTATCAGTCTGCGTACTGGCTTCAGCACGATCTGATGGTGTAAAGGCAGACGATGGTATATCAGCATAATCACGCAGATTTGGCGATGAAGCATCATGTCCTTCCTTAGGAAATTGAGAGGCATGAATGTCCTCTAGATCTGCTGGAGAGCGGCTTACTCCTTCACTGGTAACAGGATATGAGGTCGTTCCTCTTTGCTCCCCATCTCCCCCCGTTTCTATGGCTTCAGGTGGAGAAGGGTGTTTTTCATGCTCTCCTTCCTCTTGATTTTCTCTCTTCTTCTTCTTCTTCTTCTTCAAACCTTTCCTCCTCTACTTCTTTTTCTTCAGCTTCTCTCTCCTCTTCTTCTTTTTTCTTTGCTTCTTGCTCCTCTGCTTCTCTTTCCTCTACTTCTCTTTTTTCTTCTTCTTTCTCTTCTTCTTCCTTCTCTTCTTCTTCTCTCTCCTCTGCTTCTTTCTCCTGTCGTTCCATTGATTCTAGAACGGAACGACTTAGCTTCTTCAATGCTATAGCAGAAATGGTGAGATCATCCTCATCATCTTCATCCTCTAAGAGGAGAGCTCCTCTTTTTGTATAGAGCAACCATGGGCTCCTCCCCTTTTCTTTTCGCTGCAAAAGAGACTTGATGAGTTTTGACAGGTGTTTTCTCCTTAAATTTCTCCAACGCCTTGTCAAGTTCTTTCAGACGCATTTTGGACACCATTTTCAGTCCTACCACCATTTTGTCACACGGTCAAACACATAGAATTTGTGGAGGCTGAATATTCAAATGTCTGAATATCTTTGACACAAGACCTGGATAAGGAAGTTGGCCCTTGTCTTTCACCATTGCTCTATACATGTGGAACAGAATAGTGTGAGGAAGAGAAAACTTTTTCCAAGCATTGATGGCGTACATCAGTTTTGCCTATGAGTTAGAAACATCAGTCTTGGAAGTTGATTTCGGTTTGAGGCAATTGATCACAATCTTGTGAAGTAGAATGTTGTTCGCACGCATCCTTGAGTAGGAAATCCTTCCCTCTGTTCTTCTGTCTTTAACAAGTTCCAATGTGGCACGAGCAATAGAGACATTGATGGGTTGATATCTTCCTCTCTCAACCCCAATCACATCCGCCAGCATATCCACATCAACCACAAAGTCCTGATCTCGGACACTAAAAGATATTCTATTCGCATCCAAGAAACTAATGTTTGAATAGAAATATGCAGTTAATTGAGCATAGGCTTCTGTGGTGTCGGAACAGAACTGCTCAAGTTGAAGAAAACTGAACTTTTCCCTCAAGTTCACATTCACAGCATCCAGGAAATCAAAATCTACACTCCTAGGGTTTATCACCCTACGTCTCAACAATTTGGAGTATAGATCATTCTGTTCCTTCGATCTAAACAACTCTGTCCTCTTTCCTCGAATTTTCGCTACAACACCTATTCTCGGTTGAAATTGGCTGTACAATTTGTCATCATCATTTCCATTTGTCGGATTAAATCCCCCAACACGCGGATCACTTGGGATATTTGCAAGGGCTTCTTCTGCCATCCCCTTAGGAGCAATTCCCAAAAGCTCCATTTTTTGCAAAAAGATGTACTCATTCCCATATCCCTTGTCCTTAAGAAACTCATCGACGTAGTTCAATGGAGTACCGGTCCTCTTTAAAGCACGGTAAAGCTTATAAATAAAAGAGGGCCTTTGAATTCTTACAGGATCTGCGTCTCCAACGATTTCTTCCTCTTGTTGATGACCCACACCCTGTGGACTAGTTGGTGGAGAATGATGTTGTTGAGAATGTTGCGGGCTCTGTTGCTGACTTGATGACTCCTCTTCCTCGATGAGATCAAAGTGAGTAGGCTCCTCACTCATTCGCCGTGGTCCCCCGCTTGCGATCCTCAAAGACTTTTTGAAGACGACATCTTTCTTAGTCTTTGAAAGATTCCTTCTTTGACTTTCCCAAGAAAGATGACAACTTTTTCGAAGATTAAACAAGGAAACGAGACGGGAGTGGAAGATGGATGCTTTTTAGGGTTTTGGAGTTAAGCAAATGAGAACTGACTATATATAGCCCAGTCGAAAGAGGGAAATACCAAACGTCGTAAAGGAAAGTGAAAAGATGCCTCTTTTAACAATAACTACCTTTTTCAAAAAATAAATAACTGTCATTTAAAAGAGAAATTAACTCTTTTTGAAAAGGTAAAATTGCACTTTTCACGGAAGTTGAAGATAGCATAAATCAATTATAAATAGATAAATGATCGTACCTTCCGAGATTTAATATAAGAGAAAATAAAATAACTTACAGTCAAGAACCATGATTGTCCGAGTCTCGAGAGTCTCTAGACTTTAACTTCTTCAAGCTTCAAGATGTTGAGTCCTGGAACGGATGATATCAAATTGATTTTTCTCCAAAGGCTTTGTAAATATATCCGTCAGTTGGTTCTTTGAATCAACAAACTGAATCGAAATTTTTCCATTTTGAACATGATCTATAATGAAGTGATGTCGAATCTCTATATGCTTTGCTCTTGAGTGAAGAATTTGATTTTTGGTAAGATTGATTGCACTGGTGTTGTCACAGTTAATCTTCGTGCATGAATCTTCAATTCCAAAGTCTCTTAACTGTTGTTTTACCCACAAAATTTGTGAACAACAACTTCCGAGAGCTACATACTCTGCCTCTGCTGTAGAAAGAGCTACTGTATTTTGCTTCCTTGAAAACCAAGACACCTTTGTCCCCGTTCCAAGTAACCGATGTGTACCCGAGGTGCTCTTTCTATCAACTTTGCAACCGGCTAGATCTACGTCGGAGTATCCAAGAAGAGTAAAGTCTCCATTTTTAGGATACCAAAGACCGATGCTTGAAGTTGAAACAATGTATTTGATAATACGCTTTGCTTCATTTAGATGAGATTCTCTAGGGTCTGCTTGAAATCTAGCACAAATGCAAACACTAAACAAAATGTCAGGTCTAGAAGCAGTAAGATAAAGAAGTGAACCGATGATACTCCTGTATAGCTTCTGGTCAACTTTCTTTCCTCCTTCATCTTTGTCTATCTTCAAGGAACTTGACATAGGTATATCAGTCTTTTTGCAATTTTCCAGTCCAAACTTTTTGACAAGATCATTAGCATATTTTTCTTGATGAATAAAAGTCCCTTCCTTCAATTGTTTCACTTGAAGTCCAAGAAAGAATGTTAGTTCTCCCATCATGCTCATTTCAAATTCATCCTGCATAGACTTAGAGAATTTCTTGCACAAACTTTCATCAGAGGATCCAAAAATAATATCATCAACATATATTTGAACAAGTAAAAAACTTTTGCTTTCTCTTTTGATAAACAGAGTAGTATCTACTTTACCTTTGACAAAGCCATTTTGTATTAAAAACTTAGCCTGTCGTACCAAGCTCGAGGTGCTTGCTTTAAACCATACAAGGCCTTTTCGCTCCGAATACCGAGTCTGGCTTCCTTGGGTCTTCAAACCCAGGTGGTTGTTCCAAATAGACTTCCTCATGGATAAATCCATTTAGGAAAGCACTTTTGACGTCAATTTGGAATAACCTGAAATTCTTATAACAAGCAAAAACAAGTAATAATCGAATTGCTTCTAACCTTGCTACTAGTGCATAAGTCTCATCATAGTCTATCCATTCTTCTTACGTATATCCCTTGGCCACGAGTCTTGCTTTGTTTCTTACGACTTTTCTTTTCTCGTTCATCTTATTCCCGAAAACCCATTTAGGGCGCGTTTGGTAACGATTCTGCTCCGGAGCCGATTCGATAAGAACGATTCTTTTTGATTCTGTTCCCGTGAACTGATTCTGAGTAAAAACACGTGTTTGGTAACTGTTCAAAATTTTTTATTCTGGAATAGAATTGCGTTTGGTACCGTATTAATTGATTGTTCCAAATTAATTTCTTTTGATTTTTAAATAAATTTTAAATAATTTCTTTTGATTTTTAAATAAATTTTAAATAATTTCTTTACTTTTTTACTTTTTTTTTTTTTCCTTTTTTTCTTTTTTCTTTTTTCTTTTTTTCCCCTTTTTCCTATTCTTCTTCTTCTTCATTTGGCCGGTCGCGGACCGGCATCGGGCCAGACGAGGGCCGGCGACGCTCACGGAGCGCCGCCAGCCCTCGGTGAGGTCGGCCTTCGTCGGCCGAGCCTCGCCGGGGCGCCTAGGCGAGGCTCGCCCCGGCCTCGCCGGTGGCGGGCTAGCCTTGCCCAGCCTCGGCGAGGCCCGCCAGCCACCGGGGGGGCCGGGCGAGCCTCGCCGATGGCGAGCGAGCCTCACCGGCAGCTCGGGCGAGGCTCGCCCAGCCACCGGCGAGGCTCGACCTCGCCCGATCCGGCGAGGCCGAGCCTCGCCCACTGCCGGCGAGGCTCGCCCGCCACCGGCGAGGCTTGCCCGGCCGTTGGTGGCCAGGTCGGCCTCGCGGACCTCGCCCCCGGCCGGCGAGCCTCGGCGATCTCGCCGGGACCGGCGGCTGGCGGCGGACCGGCGACCGGCGCGGCGGCGGGCGGTGGCGGGCGGCGGCAGAGGCGGCGGACGGCGGTGGGCGATGGCGAATGGAAACCGAGATGATAAAAGAGAAGAACAAGGTTTTACCATTTTGATTCTTTTTTCGATTCTCGGACGAGAATCAAATTTTTTTATTCTCAAATCTTGTCCAAAATTGTTCGGGAACAAATTTGTTCCCGGGAACAAAAAATTTACCAAACGCGATTCTCGTCCCAAACTGATTCCTGGGGAACAAAAATCAGAATCCGGCATCGTTGGGCAAGTTGCCAAACAGGCCCTTAGCTCCAATAATAGATTTACCTTTTGGTTTAGAAGTCAACTCCACAAAGGAAAGTAAATTTGACTTGAATGCTCTGCACGTGCATTTATATTTCTCCTTCTACCGGCCATTTCCATCAACATCATCCCAAAATTGTAAACATCGGCTTTATAAGAAATGCCACCAATGTCTTTGTAGAATAGCTCAAGCGCCATATAACCCAAGGTTCCTCTTGCTGTAGTCAACGATACTATGCTATGACCGATGGGATAAAGTCTTGCAAGTCCAAAGTCAGAAATTTTCGGAGTGAAACTTTGGTCTAGGAGAATGTTGTGCGGCTTGATATCAAAGTGTAGAATTTGCATATCACATCCCCGATGTAGATACTCTATCCCTCTAGCTATGCCAAGAGAGATCTCATGCATTTTCTTATAATCAAGAGGATCATCACCATCCTTATTCGAAATGTGTTTATCCAAAGAGCCATTCGGCATGAAATCATAGACTAGAGCTTGTTTGGAGTAATTGAAGCAAAAACCAACAAGTTGCACCACATTGACATGGTGGATCATTCCAATTGTGGCCACTTCGCTAATAAAATCTTGGCCATTAAATTTTGGTTTGTTCAAAATCAACCGCAACTTCATTGCCACTTCTAAGGATTCCTCTATACGCAGAGCCATATCCCCCCTCACCTGATTTGCATTTGGAATTTTTTGTAATCTTCTTGATATCTGAGTAAGAGTACCTTATGGGCAAAAAGTTGTTGTGACCTTGTAGGAATTCTTTGATGTTTGCGTCGATTGCCCGGTGCCTTCTCATCCACTTATAGATTAGAAGTATCAACACACATGGAGCTTTGAGTATGAATTTTTCTGGGACGTAGTTGGCTACATAGAAATTGTCCATAGATTAGCGCAGTGCAATAATTTTTTTGTAAACATAATTGTTTTTAATCAGAGTGCTTCTTGAGATCATCATAGTTGTGAGGAGAAAAGGCCCAGCAGTCATACCCAAGAAAAAGGCGAGGCGCCGACCTATAGGTGCCGCGTACCAATGCTTGGTCCACGCAGAATTAGGGGTGCCTGCAACAGATTAATTAGAGTCGGTGATCAATCAATGAAGAATTAAATTTATCATTTTAGCAGTTAAACATAAATATAATTTACTCTCCTTGACAGCGCTCAGATCACAGTGAATTCAATTCACCTAGGGAATCCATGCCATCGGAGCATGACATTTTCTCTTGAAGAAAAGCGATTTTGCTTTTGTTCACCTATATACCAAATGATTCATAAGTTCACGTCTCCCTCCGCGTAATTCTAATTTACAAACGTCATTCAATACGCGTGCGGTTTATTCAACCGCATAACAATAACAGCCATGCAAGGGACACGAGCAACAATTAAATCAACCATTTTTCCCCAAACAAAAAATGAAGTAACAATGTCAAATCCAGAAAAGCTCCAAGATTCGTAAAATAAACGAGAGCAGTGCATGCCGACCCTTCTAAGAAATCTATTTAAACTTTTCTACTTAAGTGATGTGGCAATTTTTTCTATTATGTTTTAAAAGAAACTAGTGTCTTAATGTGTGGATTTTATTAAAAATACCCAATTAAAACCTGCCACGTCACTTGGTAAGTAAATTTTGATCAGATCTCTTAGTGAAGCTAGCATTTAAGGAAAGGAGGAGGAGGAAGAAGAGAAAAAGAAAGAACAGCTTAAGGGAACATCGCTTACGGAAATAATAGCCGCAATCCTCCCCTCGGCTTATAAACTTAAGAAGTGACATGGAAACCATTTTTTCCACTGATAGTAGAATGGATAGGAGAGAGTGAATCCCTCGACCATCTTGCTGTGGAGGTCCTTGTATGGTAAGCTCGCATACTGATCCCCTCTCCACCCTGAGACTTGATCCGCTGTGAATGCCATCATGGTTACGGTGCAAGAGTCCTTGATATCCCTTGCTCGTAGATCTCCATGTACAACGTATGAGTACACCTTCATTTGGGAAAAATAAGGAGTTGTGTCGGCAGAGTATGCGCCCTCAATACATGGTTTGGCATCAATATAAGAAGTAGAAGTAACAGGTTGTGAGCACTTCATGAAGGCCACAGTGACATTGCCATATGGAAATCCATATAATTCATCAAATGGACTAGACATAGTAAAGTTGGAGTACGCCAATGGGTAACGAGGAAGGGATGAGCAATTACCCTTCTGCAGTCCATCATCAACCACCGTGATATTACCAGAGAAGTTATTTTGGTCAATATAAAAATCGTAATGAATCGACTTCACATAATATCGGCCAGCATATAGATATAGAATAGTGCAGTTATTTTCACAAGCTAGCTCATAGTGAGAGTTTCCGCAATATTTTGGATTGCCTTTCAATCGAAAAGTATAACTTATGTTAAGAATCTCACCGCAAGATGAAGGGGCACACAAGGGATTCTTTTTCGCATCGCAGCTTGTCCCTAACAATAGCACAATATGCGATATGAGAAGTAAAACACGGAGCACAAATATCGAGCTGCGAGAAATAATCATCTCTTTATCGTTTGGTCTGATGCAATGGAAGTTTTAGCTCACCTGGTAATGCGAGGGATGCTTAATAAAGGGTTTGGAGTCATCGGTCATCGAAATGTCCAAGTCAACCCTAAAACAAAGTCTAGCGAAGAAAAACTTAAAAAGTATGACCCGGCAAAAACACGATTTTGGAATTAGAGATGGATAGCTTTCACATTCATTAGGGAGGAAATTTCTCTGCATTTTCCAGATTTTATTTTTCTTGGCAAAATAATTCTCTCTAGAAATTTATTATAGTATCGTAAAAAAGAATCGGTTTTAATGTTTTGTACCCTAAACTCAATCAAAATCCTTTCAAATGCGGCATATGGCATTCTATTTTATTTTCAAGGCCAATATTTCATAAGTGTCACTGCGTTAAATTTTAAAGACGCAAAATGTAAAGGATGATGTATTTCATTGTATAAGGTTTTTCATTTTTGAGAAAAAAAATTAGTAACCAAGAAAGAGGATAATGTTAAAAATTAGTAGCGAAACTCGAAACTTGTTGGTGGCGAGAGTTTATAATAGGAGATAGTGAATCCCTCGACCGTCATGTTGTGGAGGTCCTTATAGGGTGAGCTCGCATGATTATACCGATCCTTTACCCACCCTGGGATATAATGCGGTTTTAAAGCCTTTATGGTTCTAGTGTAAGTATCCTTGATGTCCCCTACTCGGAGATCAAACCCATGTACAGCGTATGAGTACACCTTCATTTGGGAAAAAATAGGGGGCATATCGGAAGGATATGCTCCCTCAATACATGGTTCAGTATTGACTTACGAAGTAGAAGCAAGGGGCTGTGAGCACTTCATGAAGACCACCGGCACAGCTAACGAACCGTATGGATCATTATCACTAAAGTTGGAGAGCGCCAATGAGTAATGAGGGAGGGATGAGCAATCACTTTTTTGTAGTCCATCGTCAACCACCGTGATTTCGCCATCGAATAAACATCTGCTAAGATTGGAAGGTAGTAAATTGATATTACATAATATTGGCTGGCATATAGATATAGAACAATGTGATTATTTTCACAAGCTAGCTTATGCTCAAAGCGGCCGCATCCTTTTGGGTTGCCTTTCAATCGAAAGTAATAGCGTATGTCACGAACCTCGCCACAAAATGAAGCGGCAGACAAGTGATTCTTCTATGTACCACAACTCGTCCCAAGTAGCAGCGGAACATACAATATGAAAAGCAAAACACTGAACATGCTTATGGAGCTCGGAGACTTAATCGTCTCTCTATTGTTTGATCCGATGCAATGAAAGTTTTTGCTAATTGGTAATGCGATGGAGGCCCAGTAATATGAATGAAAAGAGCCTGGAGTCCTTGGTCATTAAAATGTCTAAGTCAACCAATAAAGCAAAGTCTAGTGAAGAAAAAGTGGATATCGCGTGGAAATTGCAATTCTTGCAGTCAAGGTGTCAAAACATGGTGGTGGAATCAAAATCTTTCGAGTGAGGCAATGACGTTCTATTTTCTTTTCAAGACTCATATTCCATAAGTGTCCCTTTGTTGAATTGGGAAGACGAAAAGGAAAAAGATGTCGTATTTCATCATCTAAGCTTTTTATTTTTAACAAAAAACAGAAATTGATAACAAAAATAGACTATGAAAAAGAAAATTAACTTGTATAATGTCACTTTTGGCAAAAATAAAAGGAAAATAAGAAATAAGTGCTTCTTGGATGGTGTAACACATTATGAAAGAAATAAAAACATACTATAATTTATAGTGGTGGACCAATGCGCGTTAGAGCCTCACTAACTTCGTCGTCATGCAAACACTATAGATGCAAATTTCCAAGTCAACCATCAACACAAAGTCTAGCGAAGAAAAAGTGGGTCTCATGTGGAAATTGCTGCCCTTGCGGTCAAGGCGACAAAAACACAGTGTTGGAATTATTTATGGCGTGGCTTTCACGTTGATCAGAAAAGAAACTTCTCTGCAGTTTTCAGATTTAACTTTTCTTGGCAAATTGACTCTTTAGGAATCAATTTTAGTTCAGTAAAAAAAGAATCGATTGGAATGTTATGTACTCTAAATTGAATCAAAATCCTTTCAAGTGAGGCATTGGCATTCAATTTTTTTTTTAAATTTTTTTTTCAAGGCCAATATTCCACAAGTGTCAGTCAATAAATTGTGAAGACAAAAAGAAAAAAAAATGTCGCATTTCACTGAATAAGCTTTTTCATTATTGACAAAAAAAAAACGGATTTGGTAACAAAGATAGACTATTAAAGGGAATATTAACTTGGATGGTGTAACACATTATGAAAGAAAGAAAGCAAAGTCGATAATTTTTAACGATGGAACCCACGCACATTGACTAGAACCTCACTAATTTGGTCTACGCAAAGACTAAACATGCAATATTCAAGTTTGTAGAAAAAAATAAAACAGCGATGTTTACTTATTCACTATCAACTTCAATATTACAATCACTCTCTTGTAATTGTGTTAGATCTATGAACAATATTGTCATCTCTCTGGGAACTCCGTCGCTTGGTTTTATTGAAAACTGAATCGAAATGATAGTTGGGTCTCGTTTTGAATGAGCCGTCCTTTTGTCGAGTTTGAGTGTCACTTGTTGTTCTCTTTTGAGTCTGGACATGAGCTAGAGTCTAGAATGGAGGACCATTCTCATGTGGAATTTCATGACCACTAAAGAGATTAAGTTTGTTAATTTTTTCCATTTTCTAATTTTTTAGCATCATTTTTTATGCTGCTTTATTTTGATAATAATAAAACTTAAAATTTACACTTCTCTGTCTGCGATCTCTGAACAAAGTGGAGATCCCGCGTTCCTTATGAACATCGGTGTCTCGAGGAATGTTTGCTTAGTAGGAAAACTCATGTGCAGGGGACAACAGTGAGGAATATGATGCTTGTTCTGAAGAATGCAAGGCACCATCTCTTGTCTTATCATGGAGTGAATGCACAAGTTCTTACTGCATTTAGGGATTGAGCTTACGTAATACATAATATGCTCTAACATAACATCACATGTTCAATTTCCATTCATCATAAAGGCAAAATTGTCAGCCTACTCTGTCTTTACTCTTTGACATGTGCTGGTCATTCATCGTTTAGGCTTGGACCCATCCCGTGACATGAGGACCAAGTCGGAGATAGCTTGAGCAGATAGCTGTCTTCGACGTGGGTGATCAACCAGAGGTCGAAGGGTAGGAATGAGAGGTTTTGATGGAAATGAGAGAGATTCATTGCTCAAAATGCAAACATTGACACGAAGAAAAAATTACCTTGTCATACCAAGAGGATTAAGAAGAAACAAAAATTGAATGAATGCCATATTCATCGTCATTTATGAAATATGGACATAACGAGTCTACTAGAAAGCACTAGTGCCATATGAAAAACATGTAAAGGCTTCACATATTACATTTTGAATGATGATACATGTTGATAGTACTATTTATAATATTTACATCTCATTATAGGGAAACAATCACACAATACATGATTTCATAAACTCATGGTCACAGTAAAATTGGGAACCATTGGAAACTATCGGAGTACTTGACGAAGATGAGATTGTTTCAAGTTCTATCTCAGCGTCAACATCATTAATGGGTGCCTCTCTTGGATACAAAAGTGGTTTTGGAGGCAGTTGCAGTTTATCCATATCTCCTTCAAGCATATCTAGGACTTTCCTCATCGACGGCCGATCATTAGGGCTCAATTGGATACACCACAATGCAACAATTATCATCTTCCTCGTTGTTTCTCTTTCCTCTTCTATGATATCTGCCCTTTCAAGTTCCTTTTCTTTGTTGAGTTGGTCATAAACCCACAAAGGAAAGTAAATTTGACTTGAACGCTCTGCATGAGCATTTAGATTTCTCCTTCTACCAGCCATTTCCATTAATAACATCCCAAAACTATAAACATCAGCTTTGTAAGAAATGCCACCAATGTCTTTATAGAATAGCTCAGGAGCCATATAACCTAAGGTTCCTCTTGCTGCAGTTAACGATACTATACTGCGATCAGTGGGATAAAGTCTTGCAAGTCCAAAGTCAGAAACTTTTGGAGTAAAACTTCGGTCTAGGAGAATGTTGTGAGGCTTGATGTCAAAATGTAGAATTTGCATATCACATCCCCGATGTAGATACTCTATCCCTCTAGCTATGCCAAGAGAGATCTCATACATTTTCTTATAATCAAGAGGATCATCACCATCCTTATAGGAAAGGTGTTTATCCAAAGATCCATTCGGCATGAAATCATAGAGAAGAGCTTGTTTGGAGTATTCGAAGCAAAAACCAACAAGTTGCACCACATTAACGTGGTGGATCGTTCCAATTGTGGCCACTTCACTTATAAAATCTTGGCCATTAGATTTTGATTTGTTCAAAATCTTAACCGCAACTTCATTGCCACTTCTAAGTATTCCTCTATATACGGAGCCATATCCCCCCTCACCTAACTTGCATTTGAAATTTTCTGTGATCCTCTTGACATCCGAGTAAGAGTACCTTATGGGCAAAAAGTTATTGTGAGCTCGTAGGAATTCTTCAATATTTGCATCGGTCGCTTGATGCCTTCTTATCCACTTTAAGATTAGAAATATCAACACACACAGAGCTCCAAGTATGAATTTTGCTGCTAGGAAGTGGACTGTGGAGAAATTTGGCCAACGATTAGCATAGTGTGATAATTTTTTTTACACATACAATTTTTGTTTGTCAGAGTGTTGAATGAGAGCTTCATAGGTGTGAAGAGAAAAGGACTTATCATACCCAAGACAAAGAAGAGATTCCATTCGGCAATTCGACCAAAACCGTTCATGATATCCCCCGTAGAAACATCTGTAGGTAGTAAGAGAATTCGTGAGAGATTACTAGATATGGTTAATTAGAATTAAGGACCAATCAATAAAAAACTAGATCCATTGTTTTAGTAGTTAAATAATAAAAGCAATTCACGTTAAGATGTACCCAAGTGAAGGATAACTTCATACAGTCACTGCAAAGTGCAAATACACACTTTTGTTAATTGAAATTTGCAAGTGGAGAACTCTAGAATAAAAAAAAAGAGTGAACGAGTTTCACTTTTCTAGATAACGCTCAGATCCAAGATTATTCTATTCACTCATGAAATCCATGTTATCATTGCATGATCTTTTCTTTTGAAGAAAGACGTTTTTGCTTTTATTCTCCTAAATGTACCAAATGTTCATAAGTTCCCCATAACAATAACATTGATTCAAGGGACACAAGCTACGATCAAATCAAACAATTTTCCCAAAAAAAAAAAAGGCCTAGTTCCCTAAAAAAACCCTCAAGTTCTAGTCCAATTTTGGCCCGAACCTTTTTTGTCTCATAAGAAACCCCAAACTTTAGGTACAATTTGAGATTTGCCTCGAATTTTGTTTTGTTTAAAAAAATCACCAACTTTTAATATATTCCAAAATTTACCCCAAGGTCCGGTCCCAATTTGACATGACATTTCCACATCGATAACAACTCCACTTTAGTAAGGTGACATGGAAAATTATTTCCAAAATGAAACCGTTCTAAGATATGAAAATTAAGGACGACTAACGGCAATTTTTGTTCAGAGGGCCGACGGGGCAGATTTGCAATTAGAGTAAAAATTGGTGTTTTTTCTTTTAGACAAAAAAAAGTTAGAGATAGATTTAGGATTTGGCCTAAAGTTTGAGGTTTTTTCTAGATAAAGAAAAGTTCGAGGCAAATTTGGATTGGACCTAAAGTTTAGGGTTTTTTTAAGGAAAAAAAAAAGTTCGGAGTAGAATTGGGACTAAACTTAAAGTTGTGGTTTTTTTAGTGAATAAGGCCCAAAAAAATAAAATAAAGAAAGAGTGTCAATTCCAAAAAAAGCTCCACAGATGTAAAATAAAAGAGCAATGCCCACCAAATATAATCACGCAAAGACAGAAAATTACTGTGGAAGATGGCGGAGACTGCACAGATGGCGCAGATGGCAGAGACGGTGCATACGACGCAGATGGCAGAGATGGAGGAGACGTCGGAGACGGTGGAGACGGTGGAGACGGCGCAGATGACGGAGATGGCGCAAACGGTGCAGACGACGAAGATGGCGCAGACGGCACATATGGCAAAGGTGGCGAAGTCAGCGGGAGACCACGAAGACGACGAAGACGGCGGAGGCGGAGGAGGCGGCGGAGACGGTCCATGATAATAGAGATTTAATCCTTCAGCCATCATGATGGGGAGGTCCTTACACGTTGGTCTCGCACGATTATTAGGGTCCATTTCCCACGTCGGGTTATAACCCGAGAAGTAAGTCATCATGGTTATGTTGCAAGAATCCTTGATGTCCCCTACTTGTAGACCAAACCCATACATAGCGTATGAGTACACCTTCATTTGGGAAATATTAGGGGGCGTATCGGAAGGGTATGCTCCCTCAATACATGGTTCAGTATTGATATACGAAGGAGAAGCAACGGGCTGTGAGCACTTCAGGAAGATCACCGAGGATGAAGCATAATTATAGTATGGAAACGAGTAGTATGGAAACGAGTCGGGGCTCTCCAAAAGGAAATTAGGGAGGGATGAGCAGTTACTTTTTTGCAATCCATTGTCAACCACCGTGATTTTACCAGAGAAATAATCTCCGAAATTATTGTCATAGTAAATAGACTTCACATAATATCGACTTACATAAAGATATAGAATGGTGCGATTATTTTCACAAGCTAGGTCATACTCAGAGAGGCCACAGCCTTCCGGGTCATCTTTCAATCGAAAAGGATAGTGTATGTCACGAACATCGCCGCAAGATGAAGGGGCGCACAAGTGATTATTCTTCGCACGGCAACTTGTCCCCAGTAGCAGCAGAACATGCAATATGAAAAGCAAAACACGGAACATGCTCATGAAGCTGAAAGACTTAATCGTCTCTCTATCGTTTGATCTAATGCAATGAAAGTTTTTGGTAATTGGTAATGCGATCGAGGCCTAGTTATATGAATGAAAAGCGTCGGGTCGTCGGTCATACGTATGTCCAAGTCAACCAATAAAGGCAAGTCTAGTGAAGAAAAAGTGTGTATCGCGTGGAAATTGCAACCCTTGCAGTCTAGATGACAAAACACGTACACGGTGTTGGAATTATTTATGCATGGCTTTCACATTGATTAGAAAAGAAACTTCTCTGCAGTTTCTAAATTGACTTTTCTTAGTACCATAAATAAGAATCGATTTGAATGTTTTGTATTCTAAAATGAATCAAAAATCCTTTCGAGTGAGGCATTGGCATTCTATTTTCTTTTCAAGGCTAATATTCCATAAATGTCGCTTATGAAATTGTGAAGACAAAAAGGAAATACATATCGTATTTTATTGTATGAGCAAGTAATTATTCTTCGCACGGCAACTTGTCCCTAGTAGCAGCAGAACATGCAATATGAAAAGCAAAACACGGAACATGCTCATGAAGCTGAAAGACTTAATCGTCTCTATCGTTTGATCTAATGCAATGAAAGTTTTTGGTAATTGGTAATGCGATCGAGGCCTAGTTATATGAATAAAAAGCGTCGGGTCGTCGGTCATACATATGTCCAAGTCAACCAATAAAGGCAAGTCTAGTGAAGAAAAAGTGTGTATCGCGTGGAAATTGCAACCCTTGCAGTCTAGATGACAAAACACGTACACGGTGTTGGAATTATTTATGCATGGCTTTCACATTGATTAGAAAAGAAACTTCTCTGCAGTTTCTAAATTGACTTTTCTTAGTACCATAAATAAGAATCGATTTGAATGTTTTGTATTCTAAAATGAATCAAAAATCCTTTCGAGTGAGGCATTGGCATTCTATTTTCTTTTCAAGGCTAATATTCCATAAATGTCGCTTATGAAATTGTGAAGACAAAAAGGAAATACATATCGTATTTTATTGTATGAGCAAGTAATTATTCTTCGCACGGCAACTTGTCCCTAGTAGCAGCAGAACATGCAATATGAAAAGCAAAACACGGAACATGCTCATGAAGCTGAAAGACTTAATCGTCTCTCTATCGTTTGATCTAATGCAATGAAAGTTTTTGGTAATTGGTAATGCGATCGAGGCCTAGTTATATGAATGAAAAGCGTCGGGTCGTCGGTCATACATATGTCCAAGTCAACCAATAAAGGCAAGTCTAGTGAAGAAAAAGTGTGTATCGCATGGAAATTGCAACCCTTGCAGTCTAGATGACAAAACACGTACACGGTGTTGGAATTATTTATGCATGGCTTTCACATTGATTAGAAAAGAAACTTCTCTGCAGTTTCTAAATTGACTTTTCTTAGTACCATAAATAAGAATCGATTTGAATGTTTTGTATTCTAAAATGAATCAAAAATCCTTTCGAGTGGGGCACTGGCATTCTATTTTCTTTTCAAGGCTAATATTCCATAAATGTCGCTTATTAAATTGTGAAGAAAAAAAGGAAATACATATCGTATTTTATTGTATGAACTTTTTCATTTTTAACCAAAAAAAAAAAAAATTGGTAACAAAAATAGCTTATTGACAGCAATATTAACTTGAATAATGTCACTTTTGGCAAAAGTAAAAGGAAAATATGGAGTAAGTGCTTCTTGGATGGTGGAACAGGTTATGAAAGAAAGAAAGCAATACAATAATTGCTATCGAGGACCAATGTGCCTTGACTAGAACCTCACTAACTTCGTCGTCACGCAAAGACTATAGATGCAAAATTTGACTTCAGAAATATAAAGTGATGTTTATTTATTTACTGTCAACTTTAATATTTCAATCACTCTCCCACAATTGTGCTAGATCTATGAACAATACTATCATCTCTTTCCTATAACAGATTCACTTAATGATTGAACTGATCAATTTCAATAATACTGTCATTTTATCAAATGAAGGAAATGATGTCGCCCGCTTCATCATCATCTTCCATATCTGAATGTGTGGAATTGAAGGTGTCATGTAAGCTCAAATGAGACTATCGGTCAATTTACCATTGTGAACATAACATCGGAGAGTTTCGCATAGAAATTCTTCTCGGTGAAATGACACGCCTTCAAATAGTTGTAATTAGCACTTACCATATATTTTTCAAACAGACACGCCTTCAAATAGTTGTAATTAGCACTTACCATATATTTTTCAAACAGACACACCTTCAAATAGTTGTAATTAGCACCGAGTATAATTGAAGAGACTGAAATGGATTTTCCATATAATACAGCAAAGTTTATTTTAACTACGCATCCATTGATATTTTAACTGCACATGTTCAATTTTTTGTAGTAATATTATTACTGATTAAGTTTTTAGTTTTCTTTTTATTGCGCATTACCTTTTCTGGAAATTGGTTTGTTCTGCGCGAGCAGTTCCCACGCAATGATACCTTAGGCTCTGTTTGGCAACTTGCCCAACAAGAATAATTTCTGATTTTTTGTTTGAATCAGTTTGGGACGAGAAACGCGTTTGGTAAAATTTTTGTTCCGGGAACAAATTTGTTCCGAGAACAGTTTCGGACAAGGTTTGAGAATCTAAAAAATTTGATTCTCGGAAGAGAATCGAAAAGAGAATCAAAACAATAAAACCTTGTTTTCTCTTTGAACATCTCGGTTGCCATTCGCCATCACCCGCCGCCGTCCGCCGCCGCGCCGCCGCGCCGCCGCCGCCGCCGGCCGCGGTCCGCCGCCGGCCGCCGGTCCGGCGAGATCGCCGGAGGCTCGCCAAGCCGGGCGAGGTCCGGCGAGCTCGCCGGAGGCAAGCCCCACCACCGGCGAGGCTCGGCTCGCCAGATCGGGCGAGGCCCGGCCTCGCCGGTGGCGGCCTCGCCCTCGCCAAAGACCGGCGAGGCCGCCCGGCCACCGACGGGGCCGGGCAAGCCTCGCCGGTGGCCGGGCGAGCCTCGCGGCAGCCGGGCGAGGCTCGGCCTCGCCAGATCGGGCGAGGTCGAGCCTCGCCGGTGGCGGGCGAGCCTCGCCCACCGCCTAGGTGAGGCTCGCCCGGCCATCGGCGAGGCTCGCCCGGCCCGCCGAAGTGGGTGGCCAAGCCGGGCCTCGCCGAGGCCGGGCGAGGGCTGGCCACGGCGAGGCTCGGCCTCGCCCAGATCTGGCGGGCGAGGCCGAGCCTCGGCGGGCCGGGCGAGCCTCGCCGGCCCGGCGAGGCTCGGCCGACGAAGGCCGACCTCGCCGAGGGCCGGCGGCGCTCCGGTGAGCGTCGCCGGCCCTCGTCACGGCTTTGATCGCCGGTCCGGCGACCGGCCAAATGAAGAAGAAGAAGAATAGGAAAAAGGGGAAAAAAGAAAAAGAAAAAGAAAAAAAAAAAAAAAGGAAAAAGTAAAAAAAGTAAAGAAATTATTTAAAATTTATTTAAAAATCAAAAGAAATTATTTAAAATTTATTTAAAAATCAAAAGAAATTAATTTGGAAAGAATCAATTAATACGGTACCAAACGCAATTCTATTCCGTAATCAAAAGTTTTGAACGAGTTACCAAACACGTGTTTTTACTCAAAATCAGTTCTCGGGAACGAGAATCAAAAAGAATCGGTTACGATCGAATCGCTCAGGAACAGAATCGTTACCAAACGCGCCCTTAGTTGCTTTCTATATCATCATTAAATATTCAGCAATGATTAGTCAAATTTTTAAGTAGAAAATCTCTTGGTGAAAGTATCCTATATTGTCTCTTGCACGTACACCAAAAGATTTGGACATAAATTATGCAAATTGATGTATCAACTATCAATTCATTCAGTGCCATAAAATACTATAGAAAAATAATAATCTGTTTCGTAGCGTAGGATTTTTCGTTTTTGACAAAAATGAAATTTGTAATTGAAAAAATTAATAACGGCAATGAAGACTATCGTTGCACATTACGAGAAAAGAATAAAGGCCATACAATAATTTCTCAACCAGCAATAGATGGACGCAAGCCTCAATTTGAAAGTCACTTGCTTCGTCATTGCTTGACACGCACAAGGACTATAGGTGCAATATTTGCATCCATAAAAATAAAGCAATACGTGCTTTTTCACTAGCAATTGAAGTATTATTCTTGTAGATTAATCACTCACTCTCCTGTAAAATAACAGCATCTCTTTCCCACAATAAAACCGAATGAACTGACAGATCTCAACAATAACATCATTTTATTGAACAAAAGATGATGTTACCTGCTTCATAATCATTTTCCATCTCCAGTTGGTATTGCAAGTGTCACGCCCCAATTCTTGAGCGCGTGCCCACCCCTTAATGGTCGATTATAATAAAAATGCGACTTCCCAGGACGAGTCGCCGACCCATTCATTTTAATGCACATGCGGAAGCGAATTACTAATCCCTTGACATCAACATCTTGGGATAGAAAAGTAGAAAATAGATTCACAAACAAAACATGCTTTTATATACACACTGAGTCATATACAAAAGTCAACAACCACAAGCCTACAAAAGACCAGCTCTAAAAAAGAAACTGTCCTGGCTGACCTACACTTCAGATCCCCTCAGCTTGGCTCCGGGTCCTCCACCTTACGATCCTGAAAAGAATTGAGCCCACGACGGGGTGAGATATAAATCTCAGCGAGTTCATGCTCTAAACCCCGATTAAGAGGGTAATACGCCAAGAGACATCCTAACCACACAATCATACAACCACAGAGACTTACCTCGTCTTAGATCCACCCTACAGGTCATTTTAGTTCATATACACTAGGGGTGTGTATGGTCCGGGCGAGCGGTTCCCGACCTAGAATCGGGAACTGCCCGCTAAGGACCGATTCTAAAAAATTGGAACCGGGATCCACCCGTTTGTTGCATGGATCCATTTGGGAATCGGACTGCCGATTCGGTCCAGTTCCCGAGTGGATCAATAGAACCAGTCCGCAAAGTGCAGTATCCCTTCCCCTCAAATCACGACTCACCACCTTCAGCTTCAGCATTACCCTCTCTCTCCCTCTCTCCTTCTCCCCTACAGATATTGGCAGAGCTTTCAAATTCATTCCCTGAAGCTTGGCAAAAGCTTCTGGTTTTTCAGCTCGGTATTGTAGTTTTGACATCCATCCCTGGTCTCTTTCTTCTCTTTTCCATGTTGCTTAGTCCTCAAGGGAAAGGAAGAAAGAAATCCATCATTTCCCCCTGCCTATCTCTCTCTCTCTCTCTCTCTCTCTTATCTTCTCGTTTCGCAAAAATTTAGAGGACCCTGCCCACGAGGCTCTCTGGCTTTCGCTCTCTGAGCTTTCCCTTTTGCTGCAAGTTCGTTTGTGAGTTCATTGATGTCTAATAGGGCCACTCTGCTTAGTTTTTTCTTGGTTTCATTTTCGTTTTAGGGTCTCTGCTTCTTGCTTCTTCTTCTTTTGATACGTTGCATTCTTGTTTCTAGTTGCGTTGGGTGGTTTGTTGGGTTTAGATCTCGAGGGTCGTCACAATTCATGTTGGTGTTTTTGGATCATACTATGATTTATTGCTTATGTTTTGAGAGGCTTGTCTTTGTTATATTGGGATAAAAAGTCAGTTCTTTATGCGATTCCTAAGGCTATGGTTGCACAGAGGAAGGAGGGGGGCAGAAGCCAATCCCCGAGATCGCTGTAGCTCATGGAAAAATTAATCGGTCCGGTCCGAATGGGTGGGTGGACGGATTTGCCCATGGAATGGGGAACCGAATCGGTACCCACCGGTTCCCATAAATTGGAACTAGGAACCTAATCGGTTCTCTCAAGAACCACCGGTTCCGAGCGATTTCGGTCCGGTTCCGGGCGGTTCGATCGGATCTCGGTTCTTTTGCACACCTCTAATATACACCATGCATAAAATCAACGCACGTAACAATTGAAACGCCTCACTCAACTCAATAAATCATAGGGGTCCCAATTATAAAGCCAAACCGTTATGACACGTCCCATACCATGCCACACAGTTTTGTCTCATAACCAGGCGCATCGGACTTCAACAATCATGCGTTCCAATTGTTAATTTCACCCATCTAGGGTACAGTTTACTTGAAGTTCGGTAGTCTACTAGCGTAACTAGGCATCATCTCTTCCCTATTGAGCACGGCTATGTCTTTCAAAGACAACTTTCCCGAAGGAGCATAGGTCCAGAATCTACTGTGACCCGAAACCCAATGAGTGGGTAACCCATATAGGGTAACATCCATCTGACTTAGTTCGGGGACGGGTTCTCTTAATCAACATACGACCATTCAATCTTGGCCCAAGACACTATGCATTGCACTCAAATACCTCAATTAAAATAGTGATATCGGCTCATTTTCTTCGTATTAAAATATCCAAAGTGAAAATAGTCATGTGTGGGTACACGGTCAACTCAACCTAGAAAAAGTGATATCCTCAAATTTAAAAATCCCATTGCTTTATATAGTATATAAAACCATTTTCGGTGTTAAAATCTGACACCTGGGATTTTCTAAATAAATACCAGAATTCACAAATTTTGGAATAATTACCAAAATTCCAATCAGTACTCAATTTGCATGAATTAACACCCAATTACATAAAATGAACACACCATTGCAATCGTATGAAATTCCGGTCACCGACTATCCCGGTCTAATTTTCGGAAAATATTTAATTATTAAATAATTACCAAAATTAATTTAAAAATTAAATTTAAATACTAAAAATGCTAACTTAGGTCGGAAATGCCTAATTAAATACCAAAATGGGCCCGAAAAATTCCCGAATGTATCTAGATAAATAATACAACTTATCTAATCTCTAATTTAGCTATTCTAACCACCTAACATGCATAATTAACTAATTAAATCACTTATCTAATCTAACCACATAATCCCTAATTAACCTAAACTAACACCCCTTAAACGTCATTAGCCTACTAAGTAGAGTTTAGTGCATAAACTCACAGATTTAATGCGAAAACTAGTTTATCACGACGGTGGCCGATAAACTCCAAAGCGGCGATGCCAACAGAGGCTCGGATCAGGCCGAAAATGCCTTGCAAGCCCACAACAAATTGTTGGGCTTGGTAGGGCTGAACTGCGGCTGGGCTTGCGGCTAACTTCGAGTGGGCCGAGGTGTGGGCTGGAAATGAGCTGGAATTTGCGGGCTGCTTGGCAGGGTTGTTGGGTTGATTCTGGCATAACAAAGAAGCGGCAAGGAGTTGCTGGCGACGACTCGAAATTTGCTGGAAGTCTAACTCGGCAACGATTGAAGAAGCAACAAATTCGGCGAAAATGGAGTGGCTAACATGCAGCTAAGTCGTGGATATGAAGACAGGAAGCAAAGTCAACTTTGGGCACTTCGCTGGGGGAAAGGTTGACTCGGTGGATGTTGGCTGCGAAAGAAAAATGAAAGGAGGGCAGAGCCAGTTGATTCGATGGGACTGGTCTTCAATGGACAGTGGACATGAGGCCGAGAGAGAGAGAGAGGAGTGAAGGGGATGGACGTCGGCCAAGGGGCGTCGATGGCTTGAAGGTTTGCGGTCCACTAACCGCTAGAGTTGACTGGCGAGGGAGAAGAATTCGTGGAGGAGACAAAGGCTTGTGGAGATGCAGCGTGAGGCTTTGGTGGAGGAGAGATGGATGTGAGGCAGCGCGGTAAGGAGTTGGCGAAGGAGAGAGGGAGTTAACGCTAGGGAATTGTTGTGGACGCGTGGGGCGGCTTCGAACGGTGCTGGCGGAGAGAGAGAGAGAGAGAGAGAGAGAGAGAGAGAGAGAGAGAGAGAGAGAGAGAAGCTGGCATGAGTGAGAGAAGACTGAAGCATCTAGTCTTCCGCGAAGATTATTGCACGAAGAAGACTGAAGCAGCTGGCTTGACGTGCTGGAGATGCTGCTGAAGAGGGAAGTCAACAAAGTTTATCTCTTCAATTAATTGCATATCCCCCTAATTCTTTCTAGCTTAGAATTTCCATGAATTATCCAATTTGATGCCAAAAATGCAGCCTCCTTCCATAGCTCCGAATTTCCTCAAAATAAACTTCAATTTCTTCTCCGATTTCTCCAATTCGATGTCCAATTTTATTGAAGAAACAGCCCACACAACTTCTACAATTTCCCATCACCAAATAGCTCGGTTTGGAAGTCAAAAATCCATTCAATATGGCCAATCCAAATTTCCATTCTTTTTACGAATCGTCCGAATTGATTTTTCCATAAAAAATCTCAGAATCGCCGAAAATTCTTCGGAAGATGAGTCGACGTTCCTAAAATAAATCATGATGTAACATGACAGAACTTTCAATTTCTGAAATCGAGTTCAATTTCGCAGTTAATTTCAATTTGACGTGATTTTAGCTCGTTCTAATTTATCAGGTAGTTTTTAGGAATTTTTAAAGCAATTGATCCGTGATAAATTATTTTCGAGCTACATTATACATTTTCGACACATTGGTGACTCTCAGTTGTCGTGAAAATCTCGAGATTTTAAATACAGGCACAGCGTACCCAAAGTGACAGAAAAATCGGTCTAGTGCCGTTTGACAGAAATTTTGCAATTAGGTGGAATCACCCACACACTAATCATGTACCTCTATCGAATCGACCTATCTTCGGTCTCTAATCGATTTTGACAGTATTGTAATGACCTTTGCAGATCAACATGGTCGAGCAGTCAATTCTTAGTTGAATTCTCAAGTCCATTGCATTAAAATCCATTAATAACTTCACCAGATAGTCTAATTATCTTATGAGTGATCATATCAGAGAATAGCATTATAGGCGCGTCGATGGAAGGCTTGATTCATTCAATTGAAAACATAAGTGGAAAATCATGATGTCACAACTCTTCCCCTTTTATAAAAATTTCGTTCTCGAAATTTAAATCATATAAATATTTAAACAAAAAGGTGGGGGTACAGGTTGTCTCATCGAATCTTCACTTTCCCAAGTTACTCCCTCTATGCCGTGGTGTTACCGGACGACTTTAACCAATGGGATTGTCTTGGTATGCAGAATCTGTTCCTTGCGATCCACGATCTAAACCGATCTTTCCATGTACGACACTCTATCGTTCACGTCTAACTCTTCAAAATTTAGCATGTGGGCGGGTCAGGCTCATACTTTCTCAACATCGACACGTGAAAGACGTCATGCACTTGCACCAACCTCAGCGGTAATGTAAGATGAAACATTAAAGTCGCTATCCTTTCTCTCGGACTCAGCTTGCCCTTCTTGCCAAAGCGCGAAGTATCTCTCATTAGTGACACCTTTAGAAAAACGTGATCACCAACTTGAAACTCCAATGGTCTCCGACGCTTATCTATGTAGCTTTTCTGATAACAGTAACTACGTCCACTGACTGCTGGACTAACTCTGGGCTTGTAATTTTTCTCTCCTCGACTTCATCCCAACACACGAGTGTTCTACATGCTTTGTCATACAACGCTTCAAAAGGAGCTATCTAAATGCTCTGCTGGTAGATATTGTTGTAAGCAAACTCGAGAAGATAAAGCTATTCCTCCCAGTTTCCCTTGAAATCTAACATGCAAGCTCGCAGCATGTCTTCGAGGGTTTGAATTGTCCTCTCAAACCGGCCATCCATCCGGGGATAATAAGCCGTACTGTATTGCAGCTTCGTTCCTAAAGCACTCTGTAAGCTTTTCCAAAAGGTGGCGATGAACCTCGGGTCTCTGTCTGATGTGATCGTCACTGACACTCCATGCAAACAAACTATCTGATGCACGTACAACTTTGCATGCCTGTCCAAATCAAGGTCCTTCTATATTGCGATGAAGTGAGCCAACTTCGTCAGTCTGTTGACCACTACCCAAATGGAATCATTACCTCTCTGACTCCTTGGTAAGCCCATCACAAAGTCCATTATGATGTGTTCCCATTTCCATTCGGGAATCTCGAGAGGTTGCAGACACTTGGGAACATGCTTGGCGATATTCACCTTCATACCAGACCACCAATATTGTTGACGCAGATTCTGATACATCTTCATACTACCAAGATGAATGTTGTAACTGTTACGATGAGCTTCTGATAAGATTCCTTCTTTAAGCTATGCATCATCATGTACACACAATCATCCTTGGAACCTTAGCGTTCCGTCTTCAGAAATCTGAAAATCAGTCTTTCTCTTCTCGGTATCCTCTTGCAAGATCTTTTGAATATCTGGGTTTGTCGGCTGAAGCGTCTCGATTCTAATATGCACTTCCGGCTCAATTCTGAGGGTAGCCATAAGATTCGAAAGGTGGTCTACCTCAAACTTGAAAACTGAATCTCAAGCTCTCTCGAGTAAAATCCATTCATTGAAAACCATCTATGCTACTGAAGACTTCCAACTTAGTGTATCGGCGACCTTGTTCACCTTTCTAGGGTGGTACAAGATATCACAATCGTAGTCCTTTAGGAGTTCCATCTAGTGACGCTGTCTCGTATTCAAACTCCTTTTAATTGAATAAGTACTTGAGACTTTAATGGTCAGTGAAGATTTGGAATCTTTCTCCGCACAAATAATGTCTCCAAATCTTCAAAGCAAAAATGATCATTGCAAGTTCTAAGTCATGCATCGAGTAATTCAGCTCATGAGGTCTTAATTGACAGGACGTGCATGCAACAATCCTACCATGTTGTATCAACATGCAACCTAGTCCTCTAAACGACGCATCACTATAGATCTCATATCCTCCATGACCAAATGGAATGGTTAACATTGGTGTTGTAGTCAACTTTTGCTTAAGCTCTTGGAAACTACACTCGCACTTATCTGTCTACACGAATTTCTCTTCTTTCTTCAGTAGGCGAGTCAACGGTGAGGCTAAAGCTGAAAACCCTTCCACAAACCGTCTGTTATACCCTGCTAAACCCAGAAAGCTTCTAATCTCTGTCACTGTTGACGGTCTTGGCCAATTGATCACTACTTCTATCTTAGACGGGTCCACGGAGATTTCTTCTCCTGAAATCACGTGACTTAGGAATACAACACGAGTCAGCCAAAACTCGCACTTGCTGAACTTGGTATACAGCTCATGAATTCTCAAAGTCTGCAGTAGCATCCTCAAATGCCCTCCATGCTCCTTTGGACTTCTAGAGTACACCAAGATATCATTGATGAACACGATCACAAACTGATCTAGGTATTCTTTGAACACTCAGTTCATCAAATCCTTAAAAGCAGCTGGAGCGTTCGTTAAACCAAACAGCTCATAATGGTCGTTTTGAGTACAAAACGCTGACTTTGGAATGTCCTCCTTCCTTATCCTCAGCTGATGATACCCCGTTCTCAAGTTGCTCTTAGAGAATATCGATGCTCCTTGTAGCTGATCAAACAAGTCATCGATCCTCGGGAGTGAATACTTATTCTTGATCGTCACCTGATTGAGTTGGCGATAGTCAATGCACAAGCACAACGAACCATCTTTCTTCTTCACGAACAAAACTGGTGCTCCCCAAGGTGATGCATTGGAACGTATGAATATCTTATCCAACAATTCCTACATCTGCACCTTCAGATCTTTCAACTTAGATAACGCCATTCGGTAATGAGCCTTAGAAATTGGCCCTATCCTGGGAGCTAGCTCAATCACAAACTCTATCCCTCTCTCTAGCGGCAGACATGACTATTCTTTTGGAAACACATCTGGAAACTCTTGGACTACTACAATGTCCTCGATCTTCAGCTCCTCAACTTCGTATCCACGACAGTTGCTAAGTAACCTTGGCAACCCCCGTTTAACAAACGGGTTGCCTCAAGCGACGAGATCAAGGTAATCGAGAGTCGTCCTCGACTTTCAATAGACTCGAAACTTTCACCCACTAACGGGTTAAACTGAGTTGCTTTACAATAGCAGTCTATCTTAGCTCTTTGCTTGGTGAGCTAGTCCATGCCAATTATCACGTCGAAATCATACATGGCTAGGACTATCAAATCTATCATCCATTCTCGCTCACCAATCGCTAACTTGCAACCAGGACAACCCATTGTAGCTAACACCTTATCCTTTAATAGTGTAAATATACTAACCACTGACTCCAACAACTCAGGAATCAATCCTATTGGCTTAACAAATTGCTCAGCTATAAACGAATGAGTTGCATTAGGGTCAAATAAAGCATAAGCAGCGTGGTCGTTTAGCGAAACAGTATTTGTAATCACATCAGGCGCGTCCTAAGCCTGTCCTCTCGTGATAGCGTATGTCCTTCCTTGAGCTAAAGGTTTGATCAATCCACCCTGTTGTGCATTCGGGGGCGCGTATCCTTGATTTTGACCCATCAGTGGCGGCGGTAGCAACTACGGTCCTATCTGTCTCCTTGGACAGTTCCTGGCCATGCGACCCTTCTAGTCACACATAAAACAAGCACCCGTCCTAGCAGGACACGGGGCTGATCCATGTTGTCTCTCGCAGGCACGATACACTCCATTCTAGCTTAACGTTGACTATCCTATCTCGCCCTTCCTATTAGGTGAAACAGGATACCTTCCTCCTGTCATCAGTCTCTTCCCAAATTGATTTCCATCTCGGTTAGACCCAAACTACGACCCAGATGTGGCCGCTTGTTCGTTCAGATTCTTCTTTATCAGTTGGGCTTGTCCATACAGCTCATTATAGTCCTTTAGATCAAGCGGTACTAGCAGATTTTTTAGCTCCAGTCGGAGGCTATCCCTAAACCTCATCGCTTTTTCCTCGGGATCATCGATCAATCTAGGAGCGTACTGCGATAACTCGGCGAACTTCGCCTCGTACTAGTCCACAGTCATTGGACCTTGACGAAGGCAAAGAAATTCAACCATCTTCAGTTGCTTGGCACAACTGAAGAAATACTTGCCATTGAATGCTTCAACGAAGACGTTCCACACTAGAATCACACCTTCTGGGAAAATAGTTTCTCTAGTGGCCCTCCACCAAGTACTTGCAATCCCCTGCAACTGATATACTATGAGGACGACATTCTCTTCCTCTGTGCACCTCAGCAATGCAAAAGCTTTCTCCAATTCTTGGATCCAGAGGGTTGCAACCTTGAGATCTCCTGTTCCTGTGAACTTCGGCGGTTGCAACTTTAGGAACTGCTCAACGAGCTTATGAATTGGTCTCTCGGCAACTACGTTCCCCTATGGAGCTTTAACAGGTGCGGTAGTGGCTGCAGCAGTAGCGGCGGCTTGATTCTGGGCCTGCTGCCCCATCAAAACTCCAATCATCTGAAGTGCTTGCATGATCCATTCGAATTTGGAATCACCAGGGGCTGCTACCCCAGCACTAACCGGCAGTTTTGACAACGGTGCTACTCCACTTGCGTTAGCCTTAGCCTACGCTCTACCTCGGCCACCTCGGGTACCGATCCTTGTTGGCATTCTACCCCGAGTCACAGGGCCTACTGCCATCTTCCTGAGAGTCCTATGCTTCTGGTCACTCATACTACAGGCTCTTTACAGACACATGTTTTCCAATTCCAATACCACATTAGAATTTGAGTGGCCACACAAATAAACTACCAATCAGCTATCAATCACATGCATCAGCATATTAAAAGCCTTTTCTACTAACTATCCCATAAACCATCTCCCATTATCACTCTATATACGGACCTACTTTAATACCACTTAAACAGGGATGTCAAGCCCCGATCCTCGAGCGCGTGCCCATCTCTCAATGGTTGATTATAATAAAAATGCAACTTCCTAGGACGAGTCGCCGATCCATTCATTTTAATGTACATGCGGAAGCGAATTACTAATCCCCTAACATCAACTGCTTGAGATAGAAAAGTAGGAAATAGATTCACAAACAAAACATGCTTTTATATACACATTGAGTCATATATAAAAGTCAACAACCACAAGCTTACAAAAGACTAGCTCTAAAAAGGAAACTGTCATAGCTGACCTACCCTTCAGATCCCCTCAACTAGGCTCCGAGTCCTCCACCCTACGGTTCTGAAAAGAATTGAGCCCACGACAGGGTGAGATATAAATCTCAGCAAGTTCACACTCTAAACCCCAATTAAGAGAGTAATACGCCAAGAGGCATCTTAACCATACAATCATACAACCATAGAGACTTATCTCGTCTCAAATTCACCCCAAGGGTCAGCACAATTTATATACACCATGCATAAAATCGATGCACACAACAATTGAAACGCCTCACTCAACTCAATAAATCACAGAAGTCCCGATTATAAGGCCAAACCGTTATGACACGTCCCATACCATACCACACAGTTTTGTCTCATAATCAGGAGCATCAGACTCCAACAATCATGCATTCTGATTGTTAATTTTTCCCCTATAGGGTACGGCCTACTTGAAGTTCAGTAGTCTATTGGCGTAACCAGGAATCGTCTCTTCCCCATTGAGCCCGGCTACGTTTCTCAAAGAAGGCTTTCTCAAAGGAGCATAGGTCTGGAATCTATTGCGACCCGAAACCCAATGAGTGGGTAATCCATATAGGGTAACATCCATCCGACTCGGTTCGAGGACAAGTTCTCTTAACTAACACATAACCATTCAATCTCGGTCCAAGACACTGTGCATTGCACTCAAATGCCTCAATGAAAATAGTGATCACGACCTATTTTCTTCGTATTAAAATACCCGGTGAAAAGAGTCACGTGTGGGTACATGGTCAACTCGACTCAGAAAATGTGATATCCTTCAATTTAAAAATCCCACTATTTTATATAGTATATAAAACCATTTTTGGTGTTAAAATCCGACACCCGAGATTTTCTAAATAAATATCAAAATTCACAAATTTTGGAATAATTACCAAAATTCCAATCAGTACTCAATTTGCATGAAATAACACCCAATTGCATAAACTGAACACACCATTGCAATCAGCACGAAATTCCGGTCACTGACTATCCCGGTCTAATTTTCGGAAAATATTTAATTATAAAATAATTACCAAAATTAATTACATAATTAAATTTAAATACTAAAAATGCTAACTTAGGTCGGAAATCCCTAATTAAATACTGAAATGGGCCCGGAAAATTTCCGAATGTATCTAGATAAATAATTCAACTTATCTAGTCTCTAATTTAGCAATTCTAACCACCTAACATGCTGTCGCGACCCGATTTTTTGGGTTCACCACCTAAAACTAGGTTAATGGATTACTAAGTCTTTAAGCTTAGCTCGGGCTCTCCCAAGCCTATACCAATTCGCGACTTAGGTTTGAATTCTTAACATGCAAATGATTTTCAATCAGGAGTCGCCACTAATCTATTTTTGGTGGGTCGATTAGAAACCCAGGTAAAGTAACGGGAGATTTACTTTACTCCTACGAACAAGAGATTTATGAGTTTGGGGACTTGGTTACACCAGACTATCCTAGTGCCATTTCGGTACCTTTCTATTTCATTTTCAAAAAAATGTTTGGCAATTGAATTGACTTTAATTTAACTTCCTAACATGTGAGGTTATCATGCGGGTGCATAAACCACTAATTTAACACCCAAGAGAGGAATTAAATAATGCAGAACTTACCTCAAAGCAATGAAAGCATCTGCAGTGTTAAATTAAAATCCACATCAACAATCTTAGACATGGTTTCTAAATAACAAGCAATTACTCAATTTTTGTTTTCACTTTATTTAATGAGGATCATGCGATGCATGCTAATAATCTAATATGACATGGCATCACGACCTAAACTATATGAATGAAGAAATGCAATAATTAAATGCAATCTAAATGACCTAATTCTAATGACATGCAATGCGATGCAATGACATACAAAATTATTTCATGCATCATGCAATTTCATATGTGAGCTATATGTCACGCGATATTTATTAAATGACCTAGTCTCGATGACGAGGAAGTTCTAATTAAATGAATCTAATAAAAACTAAATGACGTGCATTTGATATTTCTATTTTTTTTTAAATTGCAAAAATGATCTAGCTAGATTAAAATTCTATCTAATTTAAACTAAGGATTAAGTCACATTATATCCTAATTTAAACTACGATATTATCTTAATCTAACATGCAATTTACCTAAAAAGATGATCTAAATTTAAAATGAAACATGGCATTCTAACCTAATATGCTCAATGATTTTTTTGTGATTTTCTTTATGAAAATTCGAAATTAAAATTAATACATAATTAAACATGCAATCCAAATAACAAACTAACAACCTAAATGAATGCATTTTTTGTTTTTTTTTATATTTTTCTAAATTTGGAATAAAATCCCTATTCTAGATATGCAAGATAACAAGAAATATTCCAAAACAAACTGAATCCTAATTCAAATATTTTTTGGATATTTTTTAGTGGTTTTCCAAAACAAGTAATTATCAAATAAATATTGTATTTAAACTAACCAGGACATTCAATCAAATAAAGGATTAAAATAATCGAAAAAATAACCTGTTGTCTCACAGGTCAAATTAACGATTATCCTAACCCTAATTATCACGACAAAGAGATCAAAATAACTAAAAATCTGATCCGAATTCTTACGGATCAAATTAATAGTTATATTGATTCAACACTTAAAATACTATCGACAAACCCCAAAAATTAATATAACTAAAAAAAAAAGATCCGACATCTTACATATCAAATTAGTAATTACAATAATTCAAGGAAGACCCTTCGGATAATGCCTACAAAATTCATGAAATGAAGATCACTTCAAATTTACACAATAACAACTAAACTTAAAAGAAATAGATAAAATAAAATTAATAGAAAAATAAAATAAAACTACCTAATTTCCTTTTCTTTTCTTTTTTGTTTTTCTTTTCCCGCTTTCTTCACCCACGGCTGAGCGGCTTCGGTGGATCACCGGGGGGTTGGGTCATAGGCGCTTAGAGCTTCGGCAAAGACCAGCAACGGGCTGATCGGCGGCGAGCGGTGGCGTCGCGAGGAGCAGCAGCAAGCAGCCTCGCTCGGGCTCGGGCTCGGGCAGAGAGCGAAGCAGCTCGACTCGGGCTCGGGCAGCAGATCGGGGTCAGGCTGTGGTAGAGGATCGGCGTCGGGCTATGGGTGGAGCGGCTCGACTCGAGCAACAGGGGGCTGCTAGTATTCGGGCGATCAGGGGCGCAGCAGTAGCGGAGGTGAGGCGAACTGCTCGGGATCTCGCTGGGTCGCAGTTGCGGACAAGTTGGGGCCGAAATCGGCGTTCCGGTGCGGCAGATCGAGCTTCGAGCAGGGGCGGTGGTAGGGACGGTCTGGCGGCCCGGGTCGTCGAACAGCGGGTGCGGTGGCGCGGGCTGCAGCGGAACGGCGTGGGTGTTCGCGGAGAAGAAACCCACGAAGAAGAACAGTGCACAATTTTTTGTTTTTCTCTCCCTCACGTCACTTCTTTGTTGGTTGTTTTCTTTTTACTTTTTTGAACGAAGAGAAGCCCCCTCTCGCTTTACCATACATGGCCTTTTATAAGTAAGAAAAAATGTGATCTTCGTGGGATATTTCGAAGATTTCTATAACCTCTTGATCACAAAAATCTTTTTATTCTCCTTGTCTCCTAAATATTTTCTACTGATTTTTAAAGATAATATCACAATCTGATTTTCTCAAATTCCAAAAATCCTCATTTCAAATCTCAATTTCAGAAAACGGGCTTGGGCTAATTTGTACTCTTCATGGGCTTAGTCCGATTTGTTGATTTAAAATTCAAAACCACCAATTCGACCCATCCGCCACCGGTCAAGTAAACAAATGTAAAAAATGCAAATTAAAAACAAATGCACCTAAATCTATATGCTATGTAATTAATATTTTTTTTTAGGGATAAAATTAACCCATAATTTTTTATTGTGATAAATGACTAAATGGGTTGCTAAAATTTAGGTGTCAACAGTTGCTATTCTTTGAAGGTGAGCTCGAAGAGGTTGCCTTCAAAGACAAATTGAGACCTAAATTTTGACTATGCACATGCACTAAATGATTTTTTTTGTTGGAAAATGTATCCCATTTTTTTAAAAAAAAATGCAATTCATATGGTGCATGAAAATGCTAATGCAACATGCATGATGTGAAAGGAAAGAACGTGCCTGCAATTACTTACCAATCAATGCGGTAGAGTATTTTGAGGTACCTGATAAATCCCCATTTATCGCGACAGCAGTCGATAAACTCCAAAGTGGTGACACCAACGGAGGCTTGGACCAAGCCGAAAACGCCTTGCAAGCCCACAGCAAACTATTGGACTTGTTAGGGCTGAACTACGGCTAGAGTTGCGGTTGACTCCAAGTGGGCCGAGGTGTGGGTTGGAAATGGGCTAGAATTTGCGGGTTGATTGGCAGGGTTGCTGGGCTGATTCTAGCCGAACAAAGAAGCGGCAAGGAGTTGTTGGCGACGACGTGAAGCTTGCTGGAAGTCTGACTCGGCAGCGATTGAAGAAACAACATATTAGGCGAAAATGGAGCAGCTGACACACGGCTGAGTCGTGGACGTGAAGACATGAAGCATAGTCAACTTTAGGCACTTCGCTGGGGGGAAAGGTTGACTCGGTGGATGTTGGCTATGAAGGAAAAATGAAAGGAGGGCAAAGGCGGTTGATTTGGTGGGACTGGTCTTCGATGGACAGTGGACGTGAGGTCGCGAGAGAGAGAAAATGAAGGGGATGGACGTCGGCCAAGTGGCGTCGATGGCTTGAAGGTTCGCGGTCCACTAACCGCTAGAGTTGATTAGCGAGGGAGAAGAATTCGTGGAGGAGACAAAGGCTAGTGGAGTTGCAGTGTGAGGCTTCAGTGGAGGAGAGATGAGCATGAGGCAGTGCGGTAAGGAGTCAGCGATGGAGAGAGGGAGTTAAAGTTGGGGAATTGTTGCAGACGCATGGGACGGGTTCGAACGGTGCTGGTAGAGAGAGAGAGAAGCTGGTTTGAGCGAGAGAAGACTGAAGGAGCTGGTCTTCCGCGGAGATTGTCGCACGAAGAAGACCGAAGCAGCTGGCTTGGCGTGCTGGAGATGTTCCTGAAGGGGGAAGTCAACAAAGTTTATCTCTTCAATTAATTGCATGTCCCCCTAATTCTTTATAGCTTAGAATTTCCTAGAATTTCCATGAATTATCTAATTTGATGCCAAAAATGCAGTCTCTTTCCATAGCTTCGAATTTCCTCAAAATAAAGTTCAATTTCTTCTTTGATTTCTCCAATTCGATATCCAATTTTATTGAAGTAATAGTCCAAACAATTTCTACAATTTCCCATCACTAAGTAGCTCGGTTTGGAAGTCAAAATCCCTTCAATTTGGCCAATCCGAATTTCTATTTTTTTTTTCCGAATCGTCCGAATTGATTTTTCCGTAAAAAACCTCAGAATCTCCGAAAATTCTTCGGAAGATGAGTTGACGTTCCTAAAATAAATCGTGACATAACATAACTTTCAATTTTTAAAAGAGTTCAATTTCGTGGTTAATTTTAATCTGACGCGATTTTAGCGTGTCCTAATCTACAGGGTAGCTTTTAGGAATTTTTAATGCAATTGACCCATGCTCAATTATTTTCTAGCCACATTGTACATCTTCAACACATTGGTGACTCTCGGTTGTCATGAAAATCTTGAGGTTACAAATACGAGCATAGGGTACCCAAAACGATAGAAAAATCGGTCTAGTGCCGTTCGATAGAAATTTTGCAATTAGGTGGAATCACCCACACACTAATCACGTACCTTTATCGAATCGACCTATCACTGGTCTTTGATCAATTTTGACAGTGTCATAATGACCATTGCCGATCAACATGGTCGAGCAGTCAATTCTTGGTCGAATTCTCAAGTCCATTGCGTTAAAATCCCTTAACGGCTTCACTAGATAGTCTAATTATCTCGTGAGTGATCAGCTCAGAGAATAGCACTATAGGCACGTCGATGAAAGGCTCAATTCATTCAATTGAAAACAGAAGTGGAAAATCAGGATATCACAACAAGTGTCATGTAAGGTGAAATGGGACTACAAGGAAGAGTGCTGCCATTTTCATTCTCTGTTGATAACTGCTTGAATCTGCTCAAGACTCCTCCCTTTCATTTCAGGGACCACCGTGATCACGAACACCATCCCTACGGCGTTAATCACCGCATAAAGAATGAAGGTACCTGTGAAGCAAGCCAGCAAAGTTATTTGCTTTTGAGAAGTTTTGTGGAAGCATATTCTATCATTTTTCTCATGGGAAGAACGCTTTAATATATACTACCTGTCTATCAATCATTCTACAGAAAGACTCACTTCACTTATTTTCTTTTCTAAATGACATGTCGACTCAATTTTTGTGATATTCGAATCTAGGTAGAAGGTGCTGTAAACACATTGATTGAAATAAATGGATTGAATATGCATTCAAGACTGTGAAGAACAGAGTGATAGACACCTCCAGATCCAAATAGGATTGAAGTTTTTGGGAAAAGCTAGGTCTCAAGTTTGTAGTTTGGTTGAATTCTTGCAAAAAAAAAAAAAACATGTTCCAATGTGACAAATTTTTATCGAGCTCTTGCCAAAGCAACAGTTCAAAGAGTGTTTTCAGCAAAGTCGTACCATTGGAGATTGTACAAATGCAATTACAAAGGCGAGTTGATCATAAACCCACAAAGGAAAGTAAATTTGACTCGAACGCTCTGCATGTGCATTTAGATTTCTCCTTCTACCGGCCATTTCCATTAATAACATCCCAAAACTATAAACATCGGCTTTGTAAGAAATGCCACCAATGTCTTTATAGAATAGCTCAGGAGCCATATAACCCAAGGTTCCTCTTGCTACAGTCAGCAATACTATATTGCGATCGGTGGGATAAAGTCTTGCAAGTCCAAAGTCAAAAACTTTCGAAGTGAAACTTCGGTCTAGGAGAATGTTGTGAGGCTTGATGTCAAAATGTAGAATTTGCATATCACATCCTCGATGTAGATACTCTATCCCTCTAGCTATGCCAAGAGAGATCTCATACATTTTCTTATAATCAAGAGGATCAGCACCATCCATATAGGAAATGTGTTTATTCAAAGATCCGTTTGGCATGAAATCATAGACAAGAGTTTGTTTAGAGTAATCGAAGCAAAAACCAACAAGTTGCACCACATTAATGTTGTGGATCCTTCCAATTGTGGCCACTTCGCTTATAAAATCTTGGCCATTAGATTTTGATTTGTTCAAAATCTTAACTATAACTTCATCGCCACTTCTAAGTATTCCTTTGTATACGGAACCATAACCCCCCTCACCTAACTTGCATTTGAAATTTTTTGTGATCTTCTTGATATCTGAGTAAGAGTACCTTATGGGCAAAAAGTTATTGTGAGCTCGTAGGAATTCTTCGATGTTTGCATCGGTCGCTTGATGCCTTCTCATCCACTTCAAGATTAGAAGTATCAACACACACGGAGCTCCAAGTATGAATTTTGCTGCTACGAATTGGACCGTGGAGAAATTTGGCCTTCGATTAGCATAGTGTCATAATTTTTTTTACACATACAATTTTTGTTTGTTAGAGTGTTGAATGAGAGCTTCATAGGTGTGAAGAGAAAATGACTTACCATACCAAACACAAAGAAGAGATTCCATGCGGCAATTCCAGCAAAATCACCCATGATATACCGCGTAGAATCATCTGTAGCTAGTAAGAGAATTCGTGAGAGATTACTAAATATGGTTAATTAGAATTAAAGACCAATTAGTGAAGAAGCAATTCACGCTAAGATATACCCTAAGTGAAAGATAAATTCATGCAATCACTGCAAAGTGCAAAGACACACTTTTGTTCATTAAAATTTGCAAGTGGAGAAGTCTAGAATAAAAAAAGAGCGAACGAGTTTCACTTTTCTAGATAGCGCCTAGATCCGACTTTATTTTATTCACTCATGAAATCCATGTTAATGTTGCATGATCTTTTCTTTTGAAGAAACACGTTTTTGCTTTTGTTCTCCTAAATGCACCAAATGTTCACAAATTCCCCATAACAATAAAAGCAATTCAAGGGACACGAGCTACTATTAAATTGAACATTTCCCCAAAAAAAAGTCTTAATTCCCCTAAAAACCCTTAAATTCTAGTCCAATTTTAGCCTGAACTTTTTTATCTCAGAAAAAAAAAACCCTAAACTTTAGGTACAGTTCCAAATTTGCCTCAAATTTTGTTTTTTTTTTTTTTGTTGGGAATAACTGATCCCCGAACAGATTCGACACTAAATCGAACCCCTAAATCAATGCGGAAGACGAAGCTCGGAAAAAACACGTATCACCGATCGTAAAGCACACCACAGATTCGAGCGTACCTTGTTAGCCACAGATTAGACACCAACGCCGATAAGAGGAAGAGATTTGGCCCTATTCGATCTGATGACGCCTTGAAGGGAAGAAGAAACGTGCCTTTTACCTTACTGATTCTTCTTTTTCTTTTTGAGAGAGAATGCGCGGGAGAGGAGAAGACGTACGTCAATTCTGCCAAGAGGTGTCTTCTCTCTCTCTCTCCTCCCTTTTATACCTTCTCCCATCCACGGGCCCTATTCCCGTGGGCCTGGCCTTTAGACCCAAAGCATGGGCGGACGGGCCTTAAGCCCATCACCAATTAAAACCATCATCTCCCACTCGCACATGGTGGGCCGAACAAGATTCTCTTTACCTCTCTTCAACATTCATACCGGTGAATAATTCGTGCGACCAGCATACTTTGAGAGCTCGTTGCCATACATCTGTTAGGAATATATAGCAGCTCATAATGGGCATCACACTCCGAGTAGATTTAGTATGCAGTACCCTAGATCAATCGATCACATTTATATCTCTCTTGATCTCTTTTAAACATGATATATATATATATATATTGTATTCACAATTATAATTATCACAAAGACAGTCATAATTGGTTAACCGGTGGATACAATACTACAATGTGATTCTCCAAAATCGATCTTCCTCTTTCCTTCAAACTCTCAATTTCAGTTCAGCTTGCTTTTCTAGAAATGCCCCATTAGATCGAATCAACTCATGACCATTGGCAACATCCTAAGATAGCAAACACTAAATAGAAATCTTGAGAATAAGTAAGAGTCATGAGGGGACTAAAAATTGAGGAACTCTTTTCCTCAAGAGCCTCACACGACATAAAAGTTGAGATCAAACTTTTGTCACTCTTATTAGTCGTCTCATGCATACGTAATATGAAACACGTATTACGGTATTAACTCATTTCCCATGGAGCGTATGTCTATACCTTTCAATACCGTACAGATGATAGTTTAGACATACCCAATGTCTAACTTGAGTTCACTTATCTACTCATTCACAAACTTCATCAGAACTCACATCTGGCATCATAGACATATAAAGTAAAATATGTTGGGTATTTTACTTTCGGACATAGTAAGTATTATGTCATCATCTTAACACCCAGTTAAGGCAACATACGTATTTTAAGCTTGAGCTCTCGATTATCACCTAGATAATAAGCTTAAAAACAGTCTCATCTCTATTTATCACACAGTAAATAGAGGCGATTACCCATGTGATCGGGCTAATCTTATATCTATCTGACATACTTCCTCAACTTAAAATAATGCACTGAGCATTAAGATGCATAAAGATCAAACAAAGATTCATAGGTATTAATGATGAAAAATACAAATTCATCAAATGTGAACACTTCAGGGAAATTATAATCCAGTACATCAGACTCTACGCAATCCTAGAGATTTTACATGGTCACAAAACACATCTCTAGGTTTTGGCTTTGTCATAGGATCTGCTACCATTCTATGCGTAGTATGTACTGTAAGTTCACATCTTTTCGTGCAATCATATTCTTGACAAAATTATACTTGGTATCTATATGTTTGGTCTTGCCATGATATTTTGGATCTTTGGTGTACGCTTTTGCTGCTTGGCTATCACAGTTAACCAACAATGAATCTACAGCTCTTCATATAACACCTAAATAATCCAATAATCTCTTAAGCCAAACATCTTCTTTTATTGCTGCTGATAATGCCACGAACTCAGTTTCCATCGTGGACATGGCTATACACTTTTGTTTCTTACTGCTCCAACATATGGTGCCATTATTCGGTAAGAAAACAAATTCAGAGGTAGATTTTCTTTCATTTAAATCTCCTCTCCAATCAGCATCAGAATAGCCTTTGAGTTACAGATCCTTTCCATAATAACTCAACGTATAATCAGCAGTCCCCTTTAGATACCTTAGTATTCATTTAACGGCCTTCCAATGTGCTTGACCTGGATTGGATTGGTATCTACTCACCATTCCAACTGCATAACATATGTCAGGTCTTGTACACATCATAGCGTACATCAAGCTCCCAACAACACTAGCATAAGGAACATATTTCGTTTGTTCCTTCTCTTGTGGAGTCCTTGGACACAGTTTATGGCTCAATCCTTCACCTTTTGCAATAGGAGTGTTAATGGGTTTACAATCCCATATCCTTCAATTCAAAATTGGAAGACAACCAACTTTTGACAGTATTGACAAGCTTTATATTGCTTCCGGCAATTAGTATATTATTAACATATAATGATATGATCACAAATTGATCCTTGGATCTTTTGATATATACATAATGATCCTCATCTATCATTGTAAAATCATATGCCATTATGGCATTATGAAATCTATATACCATTGTCTTGACGACTGCTTAAGGCCATATATCGACCTCAAAAGTCGACATACCTTTTCTTCTTGGCCCTTCACTATGAAACCAGCAGGTTGTTCCATATATGTTCCTTCCTTTAATTCTCCATTGAGGGGAGCAGTCTTTACATCCATTTGATGTAACTCAAGATCCATACTAAACACTATTACCAGAATTATGCGAATCAAGGTAAATCTCACTATAGGAGAAAATGTATCTTCATAATCAATATCTTCCTGTTGATTATACCCCTTCGCCACAATGCGAGCCTTATGCCTTTCTATTGAGCCATCAGCCTTTCACTTTATTTTGATAACCCACTTGTTCCCAATAGCTCTGCGTCCCTTTTGGAAGATCAACCAATTCCTAGACTTGGTTTGATTTCATTGACTCCATTTCCTCTTTCATTGCATAAATCCATTTTTCCTTACTAGGGCAATTTAGAGCCTCATTAATATTCTTGGCTCATCCTCATCTTGCGGAGCAATCATAAAAGTTTCCCCTTCAATGTCAAAACGTCGATGGGGAATACTTTGGCGACTTGTTCGCCGTATGGGAGATTGTACACTTAGCACATCATTCCCCATTATGCTCCCACTAGGATTAGATAATGACGATATTATCTCATCATGTGGTTGTAATTGAGAATGAGTTGAATTCAATTCATCACTTCTCATATTACTCCCACTTGGACGAACTCCACTAACATCATTATCTTGATCCGAGGTCTCAAATAGGGAATAATCTTCCCCTATTTCGCCCTTCTTAGGAAATTCATCCACTAAGAATGTGACATCCCGTGATTCAAATTCAGTTATACTCCCACTTTCCTACTCACCTACGAACACATACCCTTTCGAGTGTTCGGAGTATCTCATTAAAAAACTCTTATTTCCTTTAGGACCCAATTTCCCAAACTTGTGAGAGGACTCATGAGTATAGACAGTACAACCCCATGGCTTAAGAAAACTTAAGTCCGATTTTCTACCTGTCCATAACTCGTATGGAGTGGAACTAACTGATTTGGAAGGCACCCAGTTAAGTATATAGGCAGCAGTTAACAATGCATCACTCCAAAAAGTGATATGTAAGTTAGCATGCGCCATCATGGACCTAACCATTTCCAGTAGGATTATGGTTCTTATCTCCGCAACACCATTTTGTTGAGGAGTATATGGAATAGACAACTGTCTTTCTATTCCCTTTTCATCACATAATTTTCTGAACTCATCAGATAAATATTCTCGACCTCGATCAGATCTCAATGCTTTTATTTTCTTGTCTAATTGATTTTCAACTAAGTTCATAAACCTTTTGAAACAACATAATGCTTCAGATTTATGAGAAATCAAATAGACATATCCGAATCGAGTATAATCATCTATAAAAGTGATGAAATAAACAGCCCCATGCCTTCTTCTCACATTTATTAAACCACAGACATCATAATGGATTAAATGCAGAGGAAATTCAGCTCTTTATCTTTTCCAAATGGTTTCCTTGTCGTTTTCCCTACTAGGCAATGCTCACATCTGGGCAAATCGGCTTTTTCAATGTTGCCGAACAAGCCATTTTTGGCTAGTCTATTCATACGTTATTGGTCAATATGACCAAGTCTAGCATGCCACATAATCACATCATTATCATATGAATTAGGAGACGTGAAACAAGGGAATAACAAATATTGACATCACCACAGTCAACATATAGTACAATGAAAGCATCCAGAAAATGACCACAACCATAGTAGTTTGTATCCAAATACAAATCTACACCTCTATTATGGAAGTTCATATAAAAAACAAGTTTAACCAACACCAAAACAGACGTTAAATTTCGACGAATCTCTAGAGCACATGGAACGTCATGTAGGAACAAGATGCGTCCACCACGCATGTTCAATTGGCAGGTGCCAATCCCTTTAACTTCATTTCTGGAGTTATATCCCACATAGATCCACTTAGTTCCAGTCGGTATCGTCGGAATTCCACGAAGGATTCTCTATCCTTTGCTACATGATCTGTCTTTCCTGAATCTACAATCCACAAAGGATTGGTTAAGCTAATAATTCAGAACTTGACACATAATCAAAGTTCTCAAATGTACAAGAGGTGTTTACCTTATTTGGCTCACGACAGTCGCAAGCATAGTGACCTTTCTTGTCACAATTGTAACACCTCACCCTTGACATTTTCTTCACTTGAGGACGTTTTCCTCTATTGTGTTGGTTAACTCTTGATTTCTCACAACAAGGACTTGATCCTTTGCATTCCCACATATTGAACGAATCAATACGCTTGCGCTTAGAGCTCAAAGCCCTTTCTGAGCTAGGACCAGCATAGCCAATGTCTATTTTCGGCTCAAATGCCGATAGGCAGTCCTCTACTAGCTCAAGGTGGCGCACATCATCCTCTAGATCTTCCATAATATGGTCAAGAGCTTCTAGTGCTTCTAGCTTTTCCAGCACATATTGAATATTCATATTCAATATTCCACAATTGTTGCCGTTCATATCAGCAATTACGTTCTTAGTTGCTGAAACCATCGATCGAAGACATCGACTTATATGCACGAATAATTAATGCCTATCATTTATGCATCCCTTTTGCACAGACCCATCATATTAATGAACAATTTCAAGTAAGGTTTTAGAATCAAAAGGTCACTACGTTTCCAATCATCCTCCAAAATCCTAACTTAAAACTATCATTAATATGATTGTCATATGCAAAATTAATTCTATGAAGCTACAAAAACTTCTAAACTACCCACAGCTAATTACCCACAAAGAACCAGCAATAATGTAAAAGCAAAGATAATTGATATCCAATAAAACAATAATACTTTCAACATAATACAACAATCCATTACACTAAGTAATATATCCAAAAAAAAATATCAACATAGAAAGAGATATTCAACACTAAAAAACATCTCAAACTAATCTAAGAAATAAATAGGGAAAGTCCCTTCTAATATATCAGTGAAAGTATCTGAGAAAACTAAAGGCACATTTGCCAACCATGGAAAAACTTTTGGAGAGCTCTCATTTTGCCACCAAGGCGCATTCACTCTGCGCCATGTGGTGCTCAATCTAAGGGTTGAAGTTTTGGCCAACTCAATCCTATAGTAATCTCTTACAAAAGCTTCCACTAGCCCCCTGTAATCCGGGACCACGTTGACCTGCCATAGCCGATCTAACACTGCTTGCCATTCAGGTGGAAGAGTGTTCATCAAAGCTGGCACCTTCTCAAAATCTGGCATAAGATAACCATTCCAGATGATTTCGTATCATCCGATTGACTTTGACCATATGTGATACTAAATCACCATCAAGCCACCGATAATCAACTAACTTTTTCATTAGCCTTTTCGGTCTAGCTTTTCCTTCGTCCGTTCTCGGGATTGCAGGTATCCGTGCATAACGCATCATAGTTCCTGCAACAAATGCATAATTCAAATGGATCACTTATAATCCACAATTAAACAAAATGGAAAATACATAATTTTACAAGATTCATGCAACAAATGCAGAATTAAAAAATGGATTGCCTCTAACCCACATAGATATAATTGAAAAAGAAACGAATTCTTTTTTTTTTTTTTTTTCGGGTCAACGGTCAAAGTCAACGGTCAATGGTCAACGGTCGTCGGTCAACGGTCAACGGGCGGCAGGTCCTCGGACCGATTGGACCGGTCGAACCGGTCGGGCCGTCGGGCCAGTCGGGCCGGGTCGCGCGAACCGCCCGCACGTGCCACGCGCGTGCCCAGCGTCCGCAATTCGGGTCGGGTTGGGTCGCCGGTCGGGTCGCCGGCCGGTGACCACCCGGCCAACCGGCGGCATTGCTGACGTCATCGATGACGTCACCCCAACGATTACTGACCGTTGGCTGACGTCATGTTGACGTCAGCACGCGTCAGTCCGCCGACCGGCGCGTGCCGGTTCGTCGGCCGCCGGCGCCCACGTGTCGGTTCGCCACCAGCACGTGTGGCGCATGCGCTGGCTAATGCTAGCGCTTCGGGCGCGTGGCGCCCACGCGCAGCGGCTTCTGGCCGCACGTGTGGGCGCGTGCGGCGTCGTCCGGCAGCGCATAACATGTCGCCGGACTTGTCTCGACGAGCCCTTTCTCCCTATACCTTTAGAAATCGATTTAGACTTACGAAAACTCAGAAAAAGGGACGAAAAACGCTCAGGTGTCGGGATTTCTCGCCCCGATCTGTATGGCCGAAAGTTTTCGCGAAAAATCAATCAAAAAGACATCAAACAGGTCGGGAAAACGTGAACTAGGGCTCTGATACCAATGTTGGGAATAACCGATCCCCGAAAATTAGATTCAACACTAAATCGAACCCCTAAATCAATGCGGAAGATGAAGCCCGGAAAAAACACGTATCACCGATCATAAAGCACACCACGGATTCGAGCGTACCTTGTTAGCCACAAATTAGACACTGACGCCGATAAGAGGAAGAGATTTGGCCCTGTTCGATCCGATGATGCCTTGAAGGGAAGAAGAAACGTGCCTTTTACCTTACGATTCTTCTTTTTCTTTTTGAGAGAATGCGCGGGAGAGGAGAAGACGTACGTCAATTCTGCCAAGAGGTGTCTTCTCTCTCTCTCTCCTCCCTTTTATACCTTCCCCCATCCACGGGCCCTATTCCCGTGGGTCAGGCCTTTTGGGCCCAGCATGGGCGGACGGGCCTTAAGCCCATCACCAATTAAAACCATCAGTTTTAAAACATCACAAACTTTTAATATATTCCCAAACCTACCCCCACGGTCCAGTCCTAACTTGACGTGGCATTTCCATCATTAACATTCTGCTTCAATAAGGTGACATGAAAATTATTTTCAAAATGAAGCTATTCTAAGATATGAAAATTAGGGACGACTAATGGCAATTTTTGGACTAAGGGCTAATGGGTAGATTGGGATTAGAGTAAAAATTGGTGTTTTTTCTTTTAGACAAAAGAAGTTTGAGCTAGGTTTGGGATTAGGCCTAAAGTTTGAGGTTTTTTCCAAACGAAGAAAAGATTGAGGCAAATTTGGGCAGGACCTAAGTTTAGGTTTTTTTTGATAAAAAAAGAGTTTGAAACAGAATTTGGACTAAATTTAAAGTTGGACTTTTTTTTAGTGAATAAGGCCCAAAAAAATATATAGAAATAGTGTCACGTCCAAAAAAGCTCCATAGTTGTAAAGTAAAGGAGCAATAAACGCCAATTCTACTAAAAATCTTACTGAACTTTTTCACCAAACGAATGTGGCAATTTTTATTATTGGGTATTAAGGAAAGTGACGTTTCAATAAATTGAACCAAACGTATTGCAATATCCAATTGAAACATGCCACATCACTGAGTAAGTAAATTTTGATAAGGTCTCTCAGTAGAGCTAACATTAAGGATGAAGATCAAGAAGAAGAAAGAAACAAAGTAAGAGAGTAAAGAAAGAAAAGCCTTAGGGAAAGTCAGCTTATACAAGTAATATGGGTCGCACCACGCCATTCGGTATCTGAAACTTATCGCGCAAATCTGGAATATTTCCCACGAATATGGTTTATAGTAAAAGAGTTCGAATCCTTTAGCCATCATGCTGTGGAGGTCCTTATACGGTGGGCTCACACGTTTATACTGATCCACTTCCTGGATCAATAAGAAAGTGATCATGGTTATGTTGCAAGAATCCTTGATGTCCCGTATTTGTAGATGAGGCCCATACAAAGCGTATGAGTATGCCTTCATTTGGGAAAATTAGGGGGTGTATCAGAAAGGTATACTTCCTCAATACATGGTTCAGTATCGATATACAAAGCAGACGCAACAAACTATGAGAACTTCATGAAGACCGCCGGCTCAGCAAAGGGCGAAAGACCACCACGGTTTGGATCATTAGCGCTAAAGTTGGAGCTCGCCAATGAGTGACGAGGGAGGGAAGAGCAATTACCTTTTTTGCAATCCATTGTTAACCACCGTGATTGTACCCGAAAAATCATTTATATGATGAAAAGTAGAATAGTTAATCGACTTCACATAATATCGACTAGCATGTAGATATAGAAAAGTATGATTATTTTCACAAACTAGCTCATACTCAGAGCGGTCGCAGCATTTTGGGTCACCTTTCAATCAAAAGGGATAGTGTATGTCACGGATCTCGCCGCAAGATGAAGCAGCGCACAAGTGATTCTTCTTCGCACCGTAACTCGTCCCCAGTAGCAACTAAACATGCAATATGAAAAGCAAAACACAGAACATGCTCATAAAGCTCAAAGACTTAATCGTCTCTATCATTTGATGTGATGCAATGGAAGTTTTTGTTAATTGGTAACGTGATGGAGGCCCAGTTACATGAATGAAAAGAGTGGGGAGTCGTCGCTGATACAAATTTCCAAGTCAACTAATAAAACAAAGTCTAGCGAAGAAAAAATGGGTCTTACGTAGAAATTGCAGCCCTTGCTTTTATGGTGACAAAACACAGAGTTGGAATTAGTTATGCAGTTTCCATATTGACTTTTCTTAGTACCATTTAAAAAAAATCGATTTTAAACCAAAAGAAAAAAGAAAAAGAGAGAATCGATTTGTATGTCATGTACTCTAGAATGAACAAAATCCATTTGAGTGAGGCATTGGCATTTTATTTTCTTTTCAAAGCTAATAGTCCATAAGTATCCCTTCGTTAAATTGTGAAGACGAAAAGGAAAAAGATGTCGTATTTCCATTTAAGCTTTTTATTTTTGACAAAAAACAGAAATTGGTAACAAAAATAGACTATGAACAAGAATATTAACTTGTATAATGTCGCTTTTGGCAAAAGTAAAAGAAAAATAAGAAATAAGTGTTTCTTGGATGGTGTAACATGTTATGAAAAAAAGAAAGTAGTACGACAATTTCTAGCGGTGGACTAACACGTCTTGACTAGAACCTCCCTAACTTCGTCATCACGCAAAGACTATAGTAAAATTTCCAAGTCAACCATCAACACAAAGTCTAGTGAAGAAAAAGTGGATCTCATGTGGAAATTGCAGCCCTTGCAGTCAAGGTGACAAAAACATGGTGTTGGAATTATTTATGGTGTGGCTTTCACATTGATTCAAAAAGAAACTTCTTTGTAGTTTTCAGATTTAACTTTTCTTGGCAAATTGACTCTTTAGGAATCAATTTTACTTTAGTAAAAAAAGAATCGATTGGAATGTTATGTACTCTAATTTGAATTAAAATCCTTTCAAGTGATGCATTGGCATTCAATTTTATTTTCAAGGCTAATATTCCAGGAGTGTTGGTTCAATAAATTGTGAAGATGAAAAGGGAAAAAAATGTCAAATTTCACTGTATGAGCTTTTTCATTACTGACAATAATATAGAATTGGTAACAAAGACAGACTAATAAAGGGAATATTAACTTGTATAACAAAAATAAAAGGAAAACAAGAGTCAGTACTTCTTGGATGGTGTAACACATTATGAAAGAAAGAAAGCAATTCCATAATTTCTAGCAATGAAACTGACGCGCATTGACTAGAACCTCACTAACTTCGTCATTGCACAAAGATTATACATGCAATATTCAAGTTCATAAAAATAAATTTAAAAAAAATGTTTACTTATTCACTATCAACTTCAATATTACAATCACTCTCCCGTAATTGTTTTAGATCTATGAAAAATATTGTCATCTCTTTCCCATAAGAGAACCACTTAATAAATGAATTGATCTATTACTATCATTCAATCAAATGAAAAAAAAATATATATTTATGTCTGTTTTTGACATCTAAATTTTGCCTTTTTTATTTAGGACCTAGTTGTATAGAAAATTATGGATTAGTCTCTAAAAAAAGTAAAAAGTAATATAAACAATTTTCATTAAAATGCACTGTGTTTTCTTTAAATTGCATCTCATATAGACATTAGAAACATTTGCATTACTAGTATAAAAAATTTTAAAAATAATTTTTTAAATTGCCTTAGCCCGGCCAATCCTTTTCCCTTTCTTTTTCCCCCTTGTGGCCCAGCCCACTTCTGTTCCTTCTATTTCCACCGCGTGGCCCACCTTTCTTCTTCCGCGGCCTAGCTCGCTCTTCTTCCTCCTTCCTCCTCCTTCACTCGCTTGGACATTAGCTCCGCGACAAAACAGAGAGCGTGTCGCTGACCGAAGGACGCAAGGACGCGAGGCTGCACGCAACGTTCGCCCAGGAATGTCGTGCGGTACGAAGCCAGCTGGTCTCGTCCTTGAAGAAAGAGAGAGAAATTGTCACGCCCCGATCCTCGGGCACGCACACATCCTTCTACCTTGGTCGATTTTATAATACGATATCCCAGGACAATGTATCGCCGACCCTTTCTTTTATTAAGCACATGCGGAAGCAGTTAAAATCCCCAGACAATAAAACGATGGGATAGAAAAGCAGGGCCATATTTTTCATATTGAAATTTATAACCAAACTTTTATACAAAACACAAACCACTTCAAAACTATTCACATCAAAATGGAGATCTCAAAAGAAGACAGAAACTTAGATGAATTGGGCCGTACTCAAGGCCCCTCTCAGGATTCTCAGGATTGCCTTCTTCCTCCAAAAATCTTTCTCCTTAAGATTCGCCTCCGAGTCCTCCTTCTCGGATTCCTCCTTCTCAGCTCTTCAGCGGGGTCCTGAAATGGTTTTCCCCAAACTGGGATGAGACTACGTCTCAGCGAGTTCTACCCCACTAAGCCCGATTAGATAAACCATTATACTATAGGTTGCCTAAACACGCACAGGGCAGAGGACTTACCTTGGCCTCAGATCTCACTTGCAAGTCAGTACAATTCACAATAGGCACCCATTTACTCAAAACAAATCGAACCAGTCGATTACATGTCACACAAATCATTCTCCATGGAGGAGTATCTAAAAGCGAGGCCACGTGCATTCTCTAGGACGACATTCCAAGTCTCCAAGTCCACGTGCCTCGAACCTCGGGCCCACGTGCATTCTCTCAGGCGACCTCTTCGCCAAAGTGATACATCAAGTCACCGAGCCCACGTGCCCTTTTAGATGCTTGGGCCCACGTGCATTCTCTTAGGTGCTATCTCACCAAAGTGATGCATCAATTCACCGAGCCCACGTTCCCTTTTAGATGCCTTGGCCCACGTGCATTCTCTTAGGTGCTATCTCATCAAAGTGATGCATCAATTCACCAAGCCCACGTGTCCTTTTAGATGCCAAACTCTGTCACCGAGCCACGTGCATTCTCCAGGACGACATACCGAGTCTCCGAGCCACGTGCATTCTCTCAGGCGACCTTTTCGCCAAGGTGACATATTCAACCACTGAACTCACGTGCATTCTCCAGGTGACATTCCAATTCACCGAGCCACGTGTCCTCTTTCAAAGGGTTACCAATTTACTTTCAATATCGACAACCAATGCCCAATGATTTCTCAATCAAATAATTAAATCAACTCAACAAAACATTATAAATGCCGAATAACATACTTGGTCAATCACCAAATCAATAATTCAATCTCAATCGATTCCAATCAAATTAGGGTAAATCCCTAAACCATCACAATTTATTTAATTTCATACAACGTAGAGCTCAAATAAATAAACAGGCTGCGCCACGACAATCAGCACGAGATTTCGGTCGTCGGCCATCAACATCTTAATTTCTGAAAAATAATTAATTAAATAATTAATTTCGAAAATTAAATAATTAATATTAAAAATTCAATTTAGCTCAAAATAAAGCCCAATTAAATAAACGGACTTCACCATGGTCATCAGCATAATTTTCCAGTCCCGAGCCATCTCAGTTGAATTTTCGGAAAATAAATAATTATTTAATTTAATTCTGAAAATTAATATTTAAATACTAAAAATCCACTTAGGCCTGAAAAGCCTAATTGGAGCCCACTAAGGGTTGGGAAAATCCCAAGGCACTTCCAATAATTAGTAGACCACGTCTACCTGTTAATTGCACAATCAATTTATCTAAATCGCATCACAATTGACTAATAATTGCTAATTTATTCTAATCTAACAACCTAAACATAATTAATAAAATCTAAACCAACCTTAAGCATAATTAGCCAACTAATCTAGGATTAGTGAGATTACTCACCAAATCGTGCACAAATCGGATCAATCCGACGGCGGCGATGCAAGGAACGATTGTTCCCAAAGCGACTCACGGATCTGAGGCCGGGAAACGGCCCAAAAGCGGGCCCGAAGTCGCTGAAACCCACTCCGTGGGCTTGCTAGTCGGGGCTGATCGAGGCTGCTTCGGAGGCTAGGGCGGCGAGGGGAAGTCGGCGGAGGGCGAGGGGGACGCGGGGAGGTCCGGCGGAGTTGGGCGGTGGCCGGAGGTGGCCGGACGGGAGCGGAACAGGGGCTGGGCCGCGCGGATTCGCTCAAGGGAGGTGCTGCAGCGAGCGACGGACGGTGGGACGATGGCGAGCGGCGGGCGCACAGGCGCGGCGCGGGCGTGCGGTGCGGCGGCGGGACGGTGGCGACGACGAGCTGCGGCTTCTGCTCCAGTTTGCTGGTTCGCACGTGACAAAAGAAGGAGAAGAAGAAGCTGGTTCTGTCGTGTGCGGGAAGGAAGAAGAGAGAGGAGAGAGAAGAGAGAGAAGGGAGAGATAAGGGTTGACCGGTCAAGATGAGGAGAGAGAGAGTGAGAGTCGGTTGGGGAGGGAAAATCGCACGAGGGGGGGAAAAGGGGAGAGGAGAGAGAGAGAAAAGAAAGAAAAAGAGAAAAAGGAGAGGAAAAAGAGAGAGAAAGAAAAGGGGGAGAGAGAAAAAGGAAAAATAAAATACATAATGCCTTTATGTAAATTTTCCTTTCTCTTTTCCTTTCCTTTCTATTTTCTTTTGGTCTTCAATTTTTCTTCCGATAATTTCTTTATTGAAATTTCGGACCCATCAATAAATTGACGAGCGATGAGACAGGGATCCTAAAATAAGAATTATGACGTGCTTAAAATTCGATTCCCGAAATCGAGTTCAATTTCGTGGTTAAAAATCGATCGACGTGATTTTAGCTCAATCCAACCAATTAGGTAGCTTTTAGGGATTTTACAGCTAATACATCCTTTAACGGCTTCACCCAATAGGTTAGTTAACTCGTGAGTGATCAGCTCAGAGAAAAAGGGCCATAGGCACGTCGACGAAATGCCCATTTCACTTTATCGAAACGAGGTCGAATTTCAGGATGTCACAGAAACGAGATAAATGTGAGACAAAGGAAGCAAAGGGAAGAAGGGGGGGTCTCTCCGGCCTTTTTGGGTTTGTTCGACCGAGGTAGAGCAACCGAGAGAGAGAGAGAGAGAGGGAGAGAGAGAGAGCTGGTGAGAGTGAGAAGGCGAGCTCGAGAGAGAGAAGGAGCGAGCCAGATAAGAGAGGAAAGAGAGGCGACTGTGTTCTAGAGTTCTTCCGGGGAGGCTGGAGATAGCGAGAGCAACAGAGAGAGTGAGATACGACAGAGTGAGCAAAGCATGAAGGGGAGAGAGAACCGAGAGTGAGCGGAGGGATGGACTGAGAAAAAGCGAGAACTAGGAGCCGAATCTCGTTCTCGAACAAGCGTTGCCCGGTCATCCCCAACATAAACCGACGATCTCCAGTGAACACCCTCGAGCCCGCGGCTACCTATACCCCAGCGCCCGAATTCCGGGTGAGTTTTTTTTTTTTTTGGGTTCAATCTCCTTCTATCCCGATGATCCTGGCTCAGTGCAACATCGAGGCGGCCGACCAGAGCTCGTTTCGCTTTGGGCTCACCTTCTGGCTGTCATCGCCGTCGTCGTCGAGCCGGGTAGAGATATTCTTGGTCAAACACTTCTCTCTGGGAACTCCGTTGCTTGGTTTTATTTAAAACGGAAACGAAACAATAGCTGGGTCTCGTTTTCCCTGGTCTGCGAGCATGTTTGGTTTGAACGAGCAGTCCCTTTTGTTGAGTTTGAGTGTCATTTGCTGTTCTCTTTTGAGTCTGGACATGAGCTAGAGTCTAGAATGGGTTTACGACCTCTCCATAATCCGTGCTCATCGCATGCCCGATATAATGCCTCAGTTTTGTTTGTCTTCGTGAAAGCATACCATGGATCTGTTTGACATATTTTCATCGACTTGAGATGTCGTAGCACGAGTTCGACACCAAAGTGGAGGTTCATCGGTATGCCGTGTCACTTTTAGTCGAACGCCTAAGACTTGCTCGATGAAATGTTTCTGAGAGAATTGTTTAAGAAATGGCTTCTATTTTCATTCGAATGCGAAGGTGCCACTTGACGCAGTTCGTCCGGGGTCATTAGTTGTTAAACTCGATTTTCACGAGCAACGAAGTCACTGCATCTCGGCATTTCGTTCGAGACATGCTGTGTATCTTTCATTGAACTTGATGAGTGGTGGTGGCGGCCTGCGTGATGGGAGACGTTGGCAGCGAATTTGGTTTTGCGGTGGTGAGCCAAGATGGCTTGGTGACGGCCGACGACGTTGGGTGTTGTCGTCGATCCGTTTAAAGTTCTTCCGTGGGTCCGTCCGGCGAAATTTCAGTGTGGAGTTCGTCGGTGTGGGAGGCTTCGGTAAAGGATGTAACAGGGGAGTTGGCACGAAGAAGAAGAGGACGTTGAAAGGCTGAGAGAGAATAAAAGAAAATCACGAAAATAGGCCTGGTGCAGACGTTCGTGGAAAGAGGATGGGAAGATGGGCTTGAGGTTTTGTTTCAGTAGATTTAGGTTTGGTTTAAGTTGGGCGGACTTGGGCTGGGCTTAAGTTGTGAATTTTTGGGCTGGGTTTAAATTTTCATGAAGTGGGTCTTTGAGAGTCCATTACTAAAATGGAGGTCTGTTTTAATAGAGCCCAATTCATGTTCCCGGTCCAAGCCCGCAAAGCCCATCGCAACCCATGTTCTCACCGGACCTTGGGGCCCAGCCCGAGTCCCTATTTTCGGAATTAATTTTGTAAAAAAATTTAAGAGAAAACTTATTTTTTTCTAAAAATTAGGAAAAAGCTTAAGAGTTAGTTTTTTTAGTAAATACTCTTAAAATGTGTTAAAGTCCTTGATAAGAAAATTGTGCTCAAGAATTGAATAAATCCTTACAGCTTTACCATAAGATTTTGATTGTTCTTAAAAATAAATGCCCTTGATTACGCACTTTCAATGTTGATTATGGACTCCCTTTAGCTTAGTTAGAGATTGCATGCTCCTTATTTGGTAATATTAGATCTTTGTGTTCTTATGCAATTTATTTAATGCTTTCCTTGATTGTTGATTGTTATTTTAATAATTGCACACCCACATGATTATCTCATATGTTAGTGGATAGGTTTAAAATCAATCCAACCTACCTGACAATTTTTTTTTTTTTTTGTGAAATGAAATAAATTAGATACCAAAATGGCATTTGATGAATTAGTGTAATTAAGTTGCCAACCCTAAATTCTCTGGTTATGTAGGAAGTGAAGCATACTCATATGTTTTACTTGATTTTTAGTCAACCCCAGTAGGCTAGTAGCAACTCCTCATTGAAAAATTCTCATAGCATCAATTTGAATAACCAATGTGATGCGATGTATGAGTTTAGGAGAGCTCACATCTAAAACTAGGGTCATAGGCCTATCTTTTAGGCAATACCCCTTAACCTAATTTCTTTACTACCGAAGGGTAGGTCATGACACCTACTTCATAATCATCTTTCATCTCTGAATGTGTGGAATTAGAGATGTCATGCATTTTTAAATGAGACAATCAGCCGATTTACCACTATGAACATAACAGTGGAAAGTTTGGAAAATATATTCATAGAAATTCTTTTCAGCGATACAGACGCGCTTTCGAATAATTGTAATTAGCACTTACCATAATTTTTTTCTCAAGCTAATGGGTACCATTATATATAATTGAAGAGATCGAAATGGATTTTCCATATAATACAACCAAGTTCATTTTAATTGACGCATCCAATGACATTTTAACTGCACATGTTTAATTTTTTTATAGTAATATTATTACTGATTACATTTTTTCATATTCCCCTTTCTAAAAATTGGTTTGTTGTGCGAGCATCTCCACACGCGATGATACCTTAGTTGCTTTCTATATCGTCATTAAATATTCAGCAATGATTAGTTAAATTTTTAAGCGGAAAATCTCTTGGTCAAAGTATCCTAAATTATCTCTTGCACGTATTCCAAAACATTTGGACATACATTATGCAAATTGATGTATCAACTATAAGTCCATTCAGCGCCATATAATACTATAAACAAAATGATAATGCATTTTGCAGTGTAACGTTTTTCAATTTTGACAAAAATGAAATTGGATAATGAAAAGATAAATAACAGCACCTAAAGACTAGTATCGCACGTCCTAACCTCCAAAAAAATATGGAAGTGTATGGTGCTAATTAACGGCAACATAAATTTTATAGAATTTGAGGTTGCCTTTCATGAAAAGAAAAAGAAAAATAAGGAGTAGGTGCTTCTTGCTGCTTGGGCAATGCAACACATTACGGGAAAAGAAAGAGGGCCACATGATGATTTCTTAGTCAGATATAGACCAACGCAATTGAAATATTATTCTCATGGACCAATCAATCACTCTCCAGTACAATAATCTCATCTCTTTCCCGCAGTAAGATTGCTCTATGAAAGAACTGAAAAATCTTGATAATAATGTCATTTTATTGAACGAAAGATGCTGTTGCCTGCTTCAAAATCATTTTCCATCTCCGAATGTGTGGCATTGGAAGTGTCATATAAGCTCAACTGAGACTACAAGGAAGAGCAATGAGTAAATAACTTGGAGTGCCACCATTTTCATTCTCTGTTGATGGTTGCTTGAATGTGCTCAAGACTCCTCCCTTTCGTTTCAGGAACATCATCCCCGCGGCGTTAATCGCTGCATAAAGAAGGAAGGTACCTGTGAAGCAAAGCCAACAGAGTTATTGTCTTTTGACAAGATTTTCGGATGCATATCAACGTTTTTCTCATGGGAAGAATGCTCTATTATATACTATCCTTCTATTAATCATTTTGCAGAAAAACACACTTTTCTTTTCTAAATGACACTTCGAACAAATTTCGTGATATTCGAATGTAGGTAGAAGTTGCTGTAAACATGTTGATTGCAATAAATGGACCGAATATGCATTCGAGAGCGTGAAGAACGGAGTGATAAACACCTATACCTCCAAATAGGATTGAAGAGTTCAGGAAAAGCTAAGTCTCGAGTCTAAAGTTTGGTTGAATCCGTGCAAAAACTCACGTTCCAATGTGACAAAATGTTTATCGAGCTCAATTTGGTTAACTCATAAATTTCATGGTAAAATTTGATGAAAACTAACGAAGGGTAAATGTGTTATGTGTGTACCAATTTGCGTTTTTGGTGATTCAAAAACTAATTTTTAGTAAATTTGTTACATATGTACTAGTTTGTGATTTTTCATTGTATTAACCCTATGGATTTCCATGTGAATTTGCCACGTTAACTGTCTATATCATTCAACTCATTAAATTTAATGATAAAATTTCACGGAAGCTAATGGAGGGTAAATGTGTCACGTGTATATGACCCAAAATTTAGTTAGGGATAAATTTGTCACGGTGTATAAGTTTGGGGTTTTTTCATGATATTAACTCCATAACCCACCCCGTGGTGAGCGAGTTGGTTAGGGCACACACTGGCCACACGAAAGGCTAGGGTTCGATTCCCCAACTTGTCACGTTGCACAACTTAAGTGGGGTGCCGTGGGTGGTGGGTCCCCGTCTTAGTGCTCCCCCGGGTTTACGTCGCCGGCTGCCAACCGTACGGCGGTTCCTGGGTTGCCAAAAAAAAACTCCATATTAAAAAGAAGAATTCATTTTCCCAAACTCCTTTTCCATGTGCACACTCACATAGAATGGAGGACCATTCTCATGTGGAATTTCATGACCACTAAAGAGATTAGGTTTGTTAATTTTTTGCATTTTCTACTTATTTAGAATATTTTTTTTATTTTTTCTTTATTTTGATAATAATAAAAATTAAAATTTATACTTCTCCGTTTGCAATCTCTAAACGAAGTGGAGATCACGCGTTCCTTATCAACATTGGTGTCTCAAGGGATGTTTGCTTAGTGGAAAACTCTTGTGCAAGGAACAACAGTGAGGAATGTAATGCTTGTTCTAAATAATGTAAGGTACCATCTCATGTCATATCATCGAGTGAACGCACAAGTTCTTACTGCATTTAGGGATTGAGCTTTTGTAATACATCATATGCTCTAACATAACATCACGTGTTCAATTTCCATTCAACGTAAAGGCAAAATTGTCAGCCTACTTTGTCTTTACTCTTTGACAAGTGCTGATTGTTCATCGGTTAGGCTTGGACCCATCCCGTGACATGAGGTCCAAGTTGGAGATAGCTTGAGCAGGTAGCTATCTTCAACGTAGGTGATCAAATAGAGGTCAAAGTAGGGGTGAGCAGTTCCCGGTTCCTTACAGGTTCCGCTTAGAACCTAGAACCTACCCTCGGGTACAGGTTCCTCATTTTTTGGAACCTGGAACCTACCCGTCAAAACTAAGAACCTGGAACCTACCCTGTCACAGGTTCCGGGGTCGATTCCAGGTTCCAACAGGTTCCAACAGGTTCTTTATTTTATTTTATTTTCATTTTTAGTTAAAAAATTGGAAATGAATGCAGCAATAATAACAACATAGCCATGAATCCTGCAACCTGATGCTAGAGCACACTTCACATGCTAAACCGACTTGAAGCTACTGAAGATGCCCAATAAACTGATGATTACTCTCATTTAGACATTGCAGATAGTAAACTAGCTAGTAGGCGAAATTGGGCACTTACATCACTACTGCATACATACCACATAAGTTGAAATTCCTCATAATTGACACAACTAAAAGCTCCCCAATGTTTGGAAGGACAACCACTAATAATCACTACCACACTATGAGAACAAGCACCGTGACCTCAACAAGCACTGAACAGGAAAAGCAGGTCCAACACAAGCCTATAAGTCTCATCTAAATAAGAAGATAAGGCCAATCATTAGTAGAACCGATCAAAGGTGCTGAACATTGAACACAATGTGTTATAACAGCGACAAGCTTAACAAGACATAAAGTTGAAGCAACATTAAAATTCACTAAAATCCCATCCCTGATACTATCAAAACCACATGAAGCAACAGAAACTACCACAATTCGCAGATCATCGATATAAAAAATGCTCGTGCTCGAGAGTAACAAAGCAAAGATCAGTATCTAAGCAGCTATTTGCTTCCTTAAAAGTCTTCAATTCGCTTAAAAGCAATAATCAGAAAAGCATCGAGAGCTCTCTTTCACAACAACTAAAAAGCTCTAACCCGAAGCAAAAGCACCTCCTCCCATGAAAACACCTCAGAACCGTAGCTTGGTTCGGCGCCAGTGCCTGTGCTTCGTGTTGTACCTGAACGATTTCGGCGACAAAAATTAGGCCACAAAAAAAATAAAAAATAAAAAGACAGCTTTTTTGGGACAAAACGTGAAGGAATTGGATATGAACTTGATGGTGTTGTCAGTTCGCATGCGAATCCAGTGAGGGATGGGCCTGTTCTGCCTCATCTTCTTCGCCAGCTTCTTCTTGATCTGGCGACGGCGAGCACGCGGCGACGGTGGTGCGACGACGACGAAGGCATGAGTCTCACGGCACCAACGGTAGCATGAACGGCGCACCTAAGACGGCGACGGTCGCGGCTCAATCCACGGCCAAGGGGGGAAGAGCTTAGTTCTGGTGGAGGTGGTGACAGTTTGGAGCAACGACGGCCCGGACGGCCGAGCAAGCGACAGCAAGAGGTGGTGATGATGACTTGGGGACGGCGGTGGTGCCTCACGTCGGCGCGGACGGTGAGACAACTCGTCGGGCTCAACGGCAAGACAGCTCGTCGGACGAGCAGTGGGTGGTGGGGGTTCGGTGGCCAAGAGGTGGTGGTAAGTAGGGCGTGGGGCGGGGGTGTGGTGGTGGGTGAAGCAGCGGTCGGCAAGAGGAAGGAAGAAGAAGAAGAAGAAGAAGAGGGGAGGGGGTTCGGCCGAGAGAGGGGGAAAGAGAAGAGAGAGAGAGAGAGAGAGAGAAAGAAAGGGAAAGGGGGAAAATTGAACATAAGGGGGAAAATCGCGTGGAAGGGATTAGGGTTTTTTTTTTTTTTTTTAAACTTGGCTGGTTCCGGTTCCTCGGGTTCCGGTTCCTATGAGAACCGGAACCGGTCCCCTTAGAACCGGGAACCGAACCAGAACCTCTGGTTTTGTTCTCCGGTTCCCGGTTCTACCTGGGAACCACGCTCACCCCTAGGTCAAAGGGTGGGGATGAGAGGTTTGGATGGAAATGAGAGATTTGTTGCTCAAAATGCAAACATTGACACAAATAAAAAAATTACCTTACTATACCAAGAGGATTCACATGAAACAAAAATTGAATGAATGCCATACAACATTCATCGTCATTTATAAAATATGGACATAACTCGACTGATAAAAAAACTAGTGCCATAAGAAAAATATGTAAAAGTTTTACAAATTACATTTTAAATGATGATACATGTTGATAGTACTATTTATAATTTTTGCATCTCATTATAAGGGAACAATCACAAAAACATGATTTCGTAAACTCATGGTCATGCTAAAATTGGTAACCACTAGAAACTATCGGAGTACTTGACAAAGATGAGACTGTTTCAAGTTCTATCTCAGCGTCAGCATCATCAACCGGTGCCTCCATTCGATACAAAAGTGGTTTTGGAGGCAGTTGCAGTCTATCCATATCTCCTTCAAGCATATCTAGGACTTTCCTCATTGACGGCCGATCATTAGGGCTCAATTGTATACACCACAATGCAACGATTATCATCTTCCTCGTTGTTTCTCTTTCCTCTTCTATGACATCTACCCTTTCAAGTTCCTTTTCTTTACCGAGTTGATCATAAACCCACAAAGGAAAGTAAATTTGACTCGAATGCTCTGCATGTGCATTTAGATTTCTCCTTCTACCAGCCATTTCCATTAATAACATCCCAAAACTATGAACATCGGCTTTGTAAGAAATGCCACCAATGTCTTTATAGAATAGCTCAGGAGCCATATAACCCAAGGTTCCTCTTGCTGCAGTCAGCGATACTATATTGCGATCGGTGGGATAAAGTCTTGCAAGTCCAAAGTCAGAAACTTTCGGAGTGAAACTTCGGTCTAGGAGAATGTTGTGAGGCTTGATGTCAAAATGTAGAATTTGCATATCACATCCCCGATGTAGATACTCTATCCCTCTAGCTATGCCAAGAGAGATCTCATACATTTTCTTAGAATTAAGAGGATCATCACCATCCTTATAGGAAATGTGTTTATCCAAAGATCCATTCGGCATGAAATCATAGACAAGAGCTTGTTTGGAGTAATCGAAGCAAAAACCAACAAGTTGCACCACATTAATGTGGTGGATCCTTCCAATTGTGGCCACTTTGCTTATAAAATCCTGGCCATTAGATTTTGATTTGTTCAAAATCTTAACTGCGACTTCATTGCCACTTCTAAGTATTCCTCTATATACAAAACCATATCCCCCTTCACCTAACTTGCATTTGAAATTTTTTGTGATCCTCTTGATATCCGAGTAAGAGTACCTTATTGGCAAAAAGTTGTTGTGAGCTAGTAGGAATTCTTCGATATTTGCGTCGGCCGCCTGATGCCTTCTCATCCACTTCAAGATTAGAAGTATCAACACACATGGAGCTCCAAGTATGAATTTTGCTGCCAGGAAGTGGACTACAGAGAAATTTGGCCATTGATTAGCATAGTGTCAAAAAAAAAATTTACACATACAATTTTTGTTTGTCAAAGTGCTGAATTCGAGCTTCATAGGTGTGAAGAGAAAAAGGACTTATCATACCCAAGAAAAAGAAGAGATTCAATACTACGACAGGCACAAGACGGAGCACAAAAAGGCGCATGTCATCAGCTGTAGATAGTAAGAGAATTCGTGAGAAATTACTAAAAATGGTTAATTAGAATTAAAGACCAATCAGTGAAGAAGCAATTCACGCTAAGATATACCCCTAGTGAAAGAGAAATTCACGCAATCACTGCAAAGTGCAAAGCCACACTTTTGTTCATTGAAATTTGCAATTGGAGAAGTCTAGAATATAAAAAGAGTGAACGAGTTTCACTTTTCTAGATAGCGCCCAGATCGACGTTATCCTATTCACTCATGAAATCCATGTTAATGTTGCATGATCTTTTCTTTTGAAGAAACACGTTTTTGCTTTTGTTCTCCTAAATGTACCAAATGTTCACAAGTTCCCGGAACATTAACAGCGATTGAAGGGACATGAGATATTATTAAATTGAACAATTTTCCCCAAAAAAAAGACCTAATTCCCTGAAAAAACCCTTTATAACTAGTCCAATTTCAGCCTGAACTTTTTTGTCTAAAAAAAAGCCCTAAACTTTAGGTACAATCCCAAATTTACCTCAAATTTTGTTTTGTTTTAAAAAATCACCAACTTTTAATATATTCCCAAACCTACCCCCACGGTCGAGTCCCAACTTGATGTGACATTTCCACATCAATAACAAATCCACTTTAGTAAGGTGACATAGAAAATTACTTTCAAATGAAGCTATTCTAAGATATGAAAATTAGGGATGGCTAACAGTGATTTTTGAACAGAGGGCTAATGGGTAGATTGGGATTAGAGTAAAAATTGGTGTTTTTTCTTTTAGACAAAAAAAGTTCGAGGTAGATTTGGGATTAGGCCTCAAGATTGAGGTTTTTTCCGGACAAAGAAAAGATTGAGGCAAATTTGGACTGGACCTAAGTTTAGGTTTTTCTGATAAAAAAAAGTTCAAAACATAATCCGGACTAAATTTAAAGTTGGGTTTTTTTTTTTTTTTTAGTGAATAAGGCCCAAAAAAAAATATACAGAAATAGTGTCGCTTCCAGAAAAGCTCCATAGTTGTAAAATAAAGGAGCAATGCACGCCCAATCTACTAAAAAAATTTCTAAACTTTTTCACTAAACGAATGTGGCAGTTTTTTTAAATTGGGTATTAAAGAAAAGTGATGACTCAATAAATTGACCAAACGTATTGCAATATCCAATTGAAACATGCGACATCACCAAGTAAATTTTGAAAAGATCCTTCAGTAGAGTTAACATTTAAGAAAAGGATGAAGATGAAGAAGAAGAAACAAAGTAAGAGAGTAAAGAAGGAAAAGCTTTACGGAAAGTCAGCTTACAGGAGTCATATGGGTTGCACCACGCCATTCGGTATCTGAAACTTATCGCGCAAATCTGAAATATTTCCCACAAATAAGGTTTATGATAAAAGAGTTCGAATCCTTTAGCCATCATGTTGTGGAGGTCTTTATACGGTGGGCTCACACGTTTATACCGATCCACTTCCTGGATCAATAAGAAAGCGATCATAGTTATGTTGCAAGAATCCTTGATGTCCCGTATTTGTAGATGAGGCCCATACAAAGCGTATGAGTATGTCTTCATTTGGGAAAAATTAGGGGGCGTGTCAGAAAGGTATGCTTCCTCAATACATGGTTCAGTATTGATATACAAAGCGGAAGCAACGGGCTGTGAGCACTTCATGAAGACCACCGGCTCAGCTAAGGGCGAAGACCACCACGGTTTGGATCATTAGCACTCAAGTTGGACCTCGCCAATGAGTGACGAAGGAGGGATGAGCAATTACTTTTTTGCAATTCATCATCAACCACCGTAATTACAGTGAAAAAATCATATAAATCATCTAAATTAGAATAGTAAATCGACTTCACATAATATCGACCGGCATATAGATATAAAAAAGTACGATTATTTTCACAAAATAGCTCATATTCAAAATGGTCACAGCCTTTTGTGTCTTCTTTCAATCGAAATGGATAGTATATATCACGGATCTCGCCACAAGATGAAGCGGTGCACAAGTGATTCTTTTTCGCACCGCAACTCGTCCCCAATAGCAGCAGAACATGCAATATGAAAAGCAAAACACAGAACATGCTCATGGAGCTCAAAGACTTAATCATCTCTCATCGTTTGATGTGAAGCAATGGAAGTTTTTGCTAATTGGTAATGTGATGGAGGCACAGTTACATGAATGAAAAGAGTCGGGAATCATCGGTGATACAAATTTCCAAGTCAACTAATAAAACAAAGTCCAGCGAAGAAAAATGGGTCTTACGTAGAAATTGCAGCCCTTGCATTTATGGTGACAAAACACAGAGTTGGAATTAGTTATGCATAGCTTTCATATTGATTAAAAAAGAAACTTCTTTACAGTTTCCACATTGACTTTTCTTAGTACCTAAAAAAAGAATCGATTTTAAACCAATAGAAAAAAGAAAAAGAGAGAATCGATTTGTATGTCATGTACTCTAGAATGAACAAAATCCATTTGAGTGAGTCATTGGCATTCTACTTTCTTTTCAAGGCTAACATTCCATAAGTGTCCCTTCATTAGATTGTGAAGAGGAAAAGGAAAAAGATGTCGTATTTCATCATCTAAGCTTTTTATTTTTGACAAAAAAACAGAAATTGGTAACAAAAATAGACTATGAACAAGAATATTAACTTGTATAATGTCGCTTTTGGCAAAAATGAAAGGAAAATAAGAAATAAGTGCTTTTGGATGGTGTAACACGTTATGAAAGAAAGAAAGTAATATGGCAATTTCTAGCGGTGGACCAATGCGCCTTGACTAGAACCTTACTAACTTCGTCGTAACGCAAAGACCATAGATGCAAATTTTCAAGTCAACTATCAACACAAAGTCTAGTGAAGAAAAAGTGGGTCTCATGTGGAAATTTCAGCCCTTGCAGTCAAGGCGACAAAAACACGGTGTTGAAATTATTTATGGTGTGGCTTTCACGTTGATTAGAAAAGAAACTTCTCTGCTCTGTAGTTTTCAGATTTAACTTTTCTAGGTAAATTGACTCTTTAGGAATCAATTTTACTTCAGTAAAAAAAGAATTGATTGGAATGTTATGTACTCTAAATTGAATCAAAATCCTTTCAAGTGAGGCATTGGCATTCAATTTTATTTTCAAGGCCAATATTCCACGAGTGTCGGTTCGATAAATTGTGAAGATGATAAGGGAAAAAAATGTTGTATTTCACCGTATAAGCTCTTTCAGTACTGACAAAATAAAATAAAATTGGTAACAAAGATAGACTATTAAAGGGAATATTAACTTGTATAACAAAATTAAAAGGAAAACAAGAGTTACTGCTTCTTGGATGGTGCAACACATTATGAAAGAAAGAAAGCAATTCGATAATTTCTAGCGATGGGACTGATGTGCATTGACTAGAACCTCACTAACTTTGTCGTTGCACAAAGACTATACATGCAATATTCAAGTTCACAAAAAAAAATATTTACTTATTCACTATCAACTTCAATATTACAATCACTCTCTTGTAATTGTGTTAGATCTATGAACAATATTGTCATCTCTTTCCCATAATAGAACCACTCATTAAAATTCATCGCATTTTTGTTAAATTGCATTGCATATAGACATGAGGAACATTTGCATTACTAGTATTAAAAATTAAAATAAAATAAAATTAATATCAGAAAAAAATTAACAAAAAATGAAAACGCAACCGGGCGGGCTAGGGCCAGCCTTAGCCCAACCCTCTTTCTTTTTCCTTTCTTCCCCCTTGGCCCTCGTGGCCCAGCCTACTTCTGTTCCTTCTATTCCCCAAGCGTGGCCCACTTTTCTTCTTTCGTGGCCTAGCTCGCTCTTCTTCCTCCTTCCTCCTCCTTCCCTCACTTGGATGTTAGCTTCAGGACAAAACAGAGAGCGGGTTGCTGGCCAAACGAGGCAAGGCTGTGCGCAACGTTCGCTCGGAATATCGTGCGGTACAAAGCCAGCTGGTCTTGTCCTTGAAGAAAGAGAGAGAAACGCAATAAATGGGAGAGAAAGGCAGCAAAGGGAAGGGGCGTCTCTCTGGTTTTCTTCGATTTCTTCGGCTGAGGAAGAGCAACCGAGAGAGAGAGAGAGAGAGAGAGAGAGAGAGAGAGAGAGAGAGAGAGCTGGTGAGAGTGAGAAGGTGAGCTCAAGAGAGAGAGAAGGAGCGAGCTAGATAAGAGAGGAAAGAGAGGCGACTATGTTCTCGAGTTCTTTCCGGGAGGTTGAAGATAGCGAGAGCAACAGAGAGAGTGAGATCCGAGAGAGTGAGCAAAGGGTGAAGCGGAGAGAGAATCGAGAGTGAGTGGAGGGATGAACTGAGAGAAAGCGAGACCCACGAGTTGAACTTCGTTCTCGGACAACCGTTACCTAGCCATCCCCAACATAAAATGGCTATCTACCACCAACACCCTCGAGCCCGCGGCTACCTATTCTCCGGTGCCTGAATTCCCGGTGAGTTTTCTTTAGGTCCAGCCCACTTTTGTCCTGATGATCTTAGGCTCGGTACAACAACAAGGCGGCCGACCATAGCTCGTTTCGCTTCAGCCTCGCCTTCCGGCTGTCGTCGCCAAGCCGAGTAGGGATATTCGGGGTCAAACACTTCTCTCTGGGAACTCGGAACTGAAACAATAGCTGGTTCTTGTTATCCCTAGTCCACTAGCATGCTTGGTTTGAACGAGCCATCCCTTTTGTCGAGTTTGAGCGTTGCTTGCTATTCTCTTTGAGTCTAGACACGAGCTAGAGTCTAGAATGGAGGACCATTCTCATGTGGAATTTCACAACCACTAAAGAGATTAAGTTTGTTAATTTTTTCGATTTTCTATTTTTTTAGCATAATGTTTTATGCTGCTTTTTTTTTTTATAATAATAAAACTTAAAATTTAGACTTCTTTGTTTGTGATCTTTGAACGAAGTGGAGATCACACGTTCCTATGAACATCGGTGTCTCGAGGAATGTTTGCTTAGTAGGAAAACTCATGTGTAGGGTGTTGGAAAAAAATCGTTTATTGTTTTGAAGTTGACAAAACCTTTCCACAATCTAGTCGAAGACTTCCAAGACTAAAGTGTCAAAGTCTAAAAATTGCAAGACTTTAGGTTCAAAGTTTGCTCACACTAACAATTTCCAGACTAAATACTACTAAAGAATGAAGATTTATCTAGATGCTAGATTATCTTTATTTCTTCAAGGATTCGATTCGTGTGGCTTGGTAATTCTTTAGTTGGATATAGCACTCGCATAATTGATTATCCTTAATGGAATCAATTCTGATAATTAAATCTTTTGAAATGCAAGCAAACTTGGAAAGTTCTATTTATGGAAATTAAGATCCTGATTGTATGGGTGAACATGATTGACGGACTTTCATCTTAATCAATCAATCAACTTGAGATCTCCTTGATTGATTCTATACAATGGGTAGATTGGAAGAATTCTTTTGAAAAGTGCTAACGGTTATGAAGGCATGAAGGAGTATTTAAAGTGGACTCTAGTTGTTCGAGACAGAGCGTGAAAGAGAAATTCCAAAGTTTGAAACTTCCTAGTTCATTGCTATTTCAATTATTGAGCTCAAAGGTGTATACAAAAGAGAGAAACTCATAGTGAGACTTTGTGTGAGACCAGTAGAGGTTCTTCATTGTGAAGTCGAGACTGCAAGACTGTAAAATCTCTTTTGTTTCTTAGTGGAATTCAGCCAGTGCGCTATCAGCGTGGGAGAGTGGACGTAGGCTTGATCTAAGCCAAACCACTATAAACCTTGTGTTCCTATTCTCTTCCCTCAACTACTTTATTTTGATTCGTAGCTCTATTTAACTATTTAAAGTTTGAACTCCTTTATTTTGTTTAAAGTTTTATCTAACTGCTAAAGTCTGAATTCTTCCTTAGTCTATCTTTTTTCTAAAAGTAATTATTACTTCTGAATCTTGCGAGAATTTTTTTGTTACACCTATTCATCCCCTCTAGGTGTTATTACTAGCCATTTCAATTGGTATCAGAGCTTGTGTGCTTATTCTATTGAAGTGTTTTTACTTCTAAAGCTAAAGATCTATGGCTAGTATTTTGACTCCAGGTTTGGTTGAAGGCCAAAGCAACACCAGACCTCCTTACTTTGATGGGAAGGAGTACAATGTTTGGAAAAACAAGATGAAGGCATTCCTAAGATCAAAAGATCCCTTGAAATGGGATGTGGTAGAAAAGGGATCAATCCCAAAGCTACATCAATCTCAGAAAGAGGAAATGAAGTTGTAGATACTAGCAAAATGACTTGAGAAGAATTAACCAAGAGACAAACTCTTCATGCTAAAGCTATCTACTCTCTCTACTGTGCCTTATCTCCTACTGAGTATAATCAAATTTCTTCCTGTGAAACATCGAAAGAAGTCTGGGATAGGTTGCATGTTACCTATGAAGGAACCGATTGAGTAAAAGAAACAAAATTCAATATTCTACTTGGACAGTACGAAGCCTTCAAGATGAAGCCAGGAGAATCCATCATTGATATGTTTAGTCGCTTCACAGAAATTGTAAACGGCCGAGCATATCAAGGACAGCCAATCTCAGGACTAGTGAAGGTCAATAAACTGCTGCGTGGGCTCTCCAAAGACAGGAATCATGTGAAGACATCAATTAGAGAAACCCAGAGGATCATGCCTCTTTCAGTAGATGAACTTGTTGGCACACTTCAATCATATGAAGTGGAGCATATCAATGAGGAAGAAGATCCTAAAGGTAAGAAGTCAATTGCTTTAAAATCTAACGATGATTCTGATGATACATATTCAGAAGATGACATGGATGATGAAGAACTAACACTCATGATTAGGAAGTTCATAAAGTTGAATAGAAATGGAAGAAAATTCAACTAGAAAAAGCAGAGCTCACAAAATTTCCAGAAGAGATCAACTAAGGACAATGAGATCAACAAAGAGGTAATATGCTTCGAATGCAACAAAAATGGGCATATTAGACTTAACTGTCATTTGTTGAAGAAAAAGAAAGAAAGAAAGAATTGAGAAGCATAAAAAGGCTCTTAAAGCTGAAATCTGGAGTGACACTAAATGCGAGGAAAGTGATGAAGAATATACCAACATTTGTCTTATGGCAAATTCAGAAGACTTTGAAATAGATTATGACTCAAACTCAGACAAAGGAGTTGAGGTTAGTAATTTAAAAATTCCTATTAAAGTTTCAAAGTATATAGATGAACTCTGTCTTAGCCTCAAAACATCTCTATAAAGGATTTCCGAGCTAAAGAAGGAAAATTCTAAACTAAGGCAACATGAAACTTCTTGGAAAGAAAAGTTTGAAAATCTGAATAAAAGTTTTGTTGATTTGAAAGAAAATTCAGATTCTCTTTCGAAAGAAAATGCCTTTTGGTAAGAAGATATTTCAAATACCACAAAAAGATTTTCAAAAGGATCTAAGAAGTTGGAGAAAATTCTTTTGTACAAAGACCTTATTTTAACAAAACTGGTTTAGGAATGACTTTAGAAACTATTCCTTTAATTGAACTTCCCAAAGTTAAATAAAAAATTGAACAAAGATCTACAAAAGCATTTGACAAAACATTTTCAAAAGGTTTTTGTAAAAGTTGTTGGCCAAAGTGCTCTCAAATGTTCAAAGTGTAACAATTCAGAACATTTTGAGAAGGAATGTCCCAAGGTTTGAAAAGCTTGAGTTCTTCTTTTGATCATAGGTCAATATCAAAAAGAAAATCAAATGGTATTTGGATAGTGGCTATTTGAGACATATGACTGGAGATTCGAGTTGTTTTATAAAGCTCATTCAAACAAATGGTGGAAGAGTCTCTGTTGGTGGAAATAGCAAATGAAGAATTGTTGGATGTGGAACCATGAAGATTGGAAGCCTGGCTATCAATAATGTCTCATTGGTGGAAGGACCGAATTACAATCTACTTAGCATAAGTCAACTTTGCGATACTGGATTCAAAATTAATTTGCAAGAAGGCATCTGTTCAGGAACAAGTAAAGATCTATCTCAATCTTTCACTCGGCGAAGACATGAGAATATTTACTTTTTGGATATAAAACCAGAAAGCTCTCAGTGTCTTATATCTATTCAAGATAAAGCAAATATTTGGCATCGAAAGCTTGGTCATGTTAACATAAAGCAAATTGCCAAGATTTCATCCAAGAAGCTTGTTCAAGGTCTCCCCAATTTGGATTATCAAAAATCTGAGTTATGCACTCTATGTGTTTTGGGAAAACAAGTTAGAAGTTCCTTTAAACCTGTAAATCAAGTTTCTACTAATCGAGTTTTCAGCTTCTACATATAGACCTCTTTGGACTAACCAGAACTCAAAGCATTGGTGGAAAGAGATTCTACTTAGTAATCGTGGATGATTACTCTCGCTTTACTTGGGTTTACTTTCTGGCAAATAAGTTTGAAACTTTCTCTCACTTCTCAAAGTTTGCTAAGAAGGTACAAAATGAAAAAGGATACGTTATTTCAAGCATTCGAATAGACCATGGAGGTGAGTTTGAAAATCAAGACTTTGTGAAGTTTTGTGATGAATCTGGTTTCTAGCATGTTTTCTCTTTTCCATACGCTCTAGAGCAAAATAGGGTTGTGGAAAGGAAGAATAGATCCTTGCAAGAGATGGCAAGAACCTTCGTAATTGAGAGTAAAATTTCCTCTCGATTTTGGGCTGAAGTAGTTTCAACATCTTGCTACATCATCAACAGAGTGGTTTTTAGGCCTATTCTAGAGAAAACTCCTTATAAAGTGTATACAGGGAAGAAACCAAATGTTTCTTACTTTCATAGATTTGGCTGTAAATGTTATGTTTTGAAAAATGCAAATGATTGAACTGGGAAGTTTGAAGAAAGATCAGATGAAGGAATTTTCCCTGGCTACTTAATCTCAAGCAAAGCATACAGACTTTTTAATAAAAGGACTCAATATGTGGAAAAATCTATGAATGTCAAGTTTCAAGATTCTATGCAAAATCAATTGGATCAGACTCAACTTGAAGAATCTGAACCTATTATAGACTTTACAAAGTCTACTTCCCCTGAAATGGCTCATACTTCTGGAGATCAACTTCAAGCAGAAGACTCAACTAAAGCAAAGGATCAGCAGACTCTCAGACCAACTAGCAACTAGAAACATAAGTCTAGTCATCCCAAAGAACTCATCATTGGAAACATTGATAAATGAGTTCGTACCAGATCAAAAAAGCGAGAAGAGTTGAGTGCACTAGCATTTGTTTCAGAGATAGAACTCAAAAGTATAGAAGAAGCCCTGTATGATGAAAACTGGATTGAAGCCATGCAAGAAGAGCTCAGACAGTTCGGCATCAACGATGTTTGGGAACTAATTCCTAAACCTAAAGGTAAGTCTATTATTAGGACTAAATGGGTTTTCAGGAACAAGATGGACGAGAAGGGAAAAGTGACCAGGAACAAAGTAAGACTTGTGGCCAAAGGATCTATGCAAGAAAAAAAAGGGATAGACTATGACGAGACCTATGCACCAAGTAGCGAGATTAGAAGCAATTATACTATTACTTGCATTTACTTATTATAAAAATTTCAGGTTATTCTAGCTGGATGTAAAGAGTGCCTTCCTCAGTGGATTTATCCAAGAAGAAGTCTATGTGGAACAACCACCTGGATTTGAGGATCCAAGAAAGCCAGTCTTAGTATACAGACTGAAAAACGCATTGTATGGACTGAAGTAAGCACCTCGAGCTTGGTATGAAATGTTAAGTAAATTCCTAACCCAACATGATTTTGTTAAGGGAAAGGTAGATGCTACTTTGTTCATAAAAAGAGAGGGTAAAGATTTTCTACTAGTTCAAATTTATGTTAATGATATTATCTTTGGATCCCCTAATGAAAATCTATACAAGAAATTCTCTAGAAGTATGTAGGATGAATTCGAGATAAGTATGATGGGTGAGTTAACTTTCTTTCTAGGATTGCAAGTTAGACAATCAGAAAAAGGTATCTTTATTCACCAAGAGAAGTATGTAAAAGATTTCATCAAGAAATTCATATTGGAGAATTGTAAAAAGACAGAGACACCAATGTCAAGTTCTTCGAAGTTTGACAAAGATGAAGGAGGAAAGAAAGTAAACCAAAAGCTTTACAGGAGCATAATCGGTTCTCTTCTTTATCTTACTGCATTTAAACCTGACATTTTATTTAGTATTTGCATTTGTGCTAGATTCCAATCATATCCCAAAGAATCTCATTTAAGTGCTGCAAAATGCATTATCAAATATGTTGCAACTACTTCAAAGCTAGGTCTGTGGTATCCCAAATAATGAGATTTTACTCCTCTTGGATATTCAGACGTAGATTTAGTAGGTTGTAAGGTCGATAGAAAGAGTACTTCAGGTACTTATCAACTGCTAGGTAGCAAGCTGATGTCTTGGTTCTCAAAGAAGTAGAGTACTGTGGTTTTATCAATTGCAGAAGCATAGTATGTGGCTCTTGGGAGCTGTTGTTCTCAAATCTTGTGGATAAGATAACAGTTAAGAGACTTTGGAATTGAGGAATCGTGTACAGAGATCAAATGCGACAATACCGGTGTTATTAATCTTACGAAGAATCCAATTCTTCATTCAAGGGCAAAGCATATAGAGATTCGACACTATTTCATAAGAGACCATGTTCAGAATGAAGAGATTATGATTCGGTTCATTGAATCGAAGAATTAGTTGGCAGATATATTTACAAAGCCTTTGGAGAAAAATCTATTTGAATCTATTCACACCAAACTGAATATTTTACCTCTTACTGGTTAAAGTGTGACGTTGCTTAGACTTAGACTTTCCAGACTCTACTTCAGTAAAAGAAAGTCTCGAATCCATGTATTTTATTTTTGAAATGAAAAGGTATGTTTATTCGAATCGTTGTCTATTTATTATATTTTTGGATGTTATCTTTTTGAATTTTTGAATCTTTGGTAGTTTTTATTTTTCGAAAAGGTAGTTTTTATTTTCAGTTATTCTGAAAAAGGTAATTCTCTTTGTGAGTTCGTTTCCTTTTATTCGTGACTATTCATTTTCCTTATATACCTCTGTATTCCTTTCGAGCATTTTCACCAAACCCTAGCATACAGTTTCTCTACTCTCTTCTTTTTACTCTCTAGTTTTTCACTCTCAAACTTGTTCTACAAGTTTTCATCTTTTTCATTTGAACGTACATGTGGAATCCTCCTCGACTTTGAATATGTCTTTCCAGAGGAAGTCGTCTCAGATCGCAAACAGGGGACCACAGAATATGTGAGAGGGGCCTACTTATTTTGACTTGATCGAGGAAAAGATTTTCCTCAACAGCAACAATAACACTCTCAACAGCATTATTCTCCACAGCATACCACTCAAAATCCTTCGTGTCATCAAGTGGAAGAGGAGATTTTGCAAGATGAACTTGTAAGAACGTCTAAACTTGAGTTTGTTCTTAAACTCTACAACCAGTTAAAGTAAGGTGGTTTTGCTATGATTTTTATTGATGAGTTTTTGAAAGAACGAGGATATCGGAATGAGACACATTTCTTACGAACAATGGAAGATTAGGTATTGCACTTGAAGGAACGACAGACAGGACATTTGCTAACTTTCCCGCCGATCCCTGATTTAGTTCTTTTGATAAGCCAGAAGTGAAGGATGATGATGAGAAAATGTACGCGAATTTTCTGCCTAAAATGGGTGTTGTTACTAATGTGCGTGTTGAAGGAATGAGTTTGTTTCGTTTTAAAGAGCATAAAAGGACTTACTCAAAATTGTTGAAAAGATGGGTGATGAACCCTCGATTTGTGGATTGTGATTTCTTGGATTCTTTAAAGGTGAACTTGAGAGAGAAACTGACTCTCCTTCAACTTGAAAAATTTTGCTCGAGACTTCATTTGCTTACCCTAAATTAATTGCATATTTTTATTCGAACTTGTCATTTCTTGACGCGAATAGATTTCGTTTCACCATGAGGGATAAAGATTTTGTGGTGGATGTGGACACATTGACGGATGTTATTGGGGTGGAAAGAGGGAATTTCCAACAAATAAATGTGTCTATTGGTCATGCAACAATATCTCTTGTTCGGGACAGACTTGTTGAAGGCGGCATTACCTATTCTAGAATGTCTGCTTGAAACATTTTGCTACACAAGGTTGTGATCAATTGCATCCGACCCAAGTCAACCTCTAAAACAGATGTCTCTTGTTTTGAAGCAAAACTAATGTTTTCCATCAATAATGGGATGAAGTTTTCGATGCCACGCACAATCCTTATGCACATGTACAGGACTGTTGTGAAGGATAAATGACAGCTCCCTTACTCACTGCTTGTCACTAAGCTGTTCAAACACTTTCAAATTCAGCTTCTAGCATTTCTCTGCGTTCGAACCATTGCTCCTATGGTTATAAGATTAAAGGTGGTATAAAAAATGAGGCTGAAGGAACTGAACAATGCTTTGTAGCGATTGAAGGAGAAGTCCCCCGGCAAAACAAAACAAGACTCCACTGCAATGAAAAGGAAAGGCAAGGAACCTATGACTGCACCTATCAAGAAGAGAAGAGCCCTTGTCCTGTAGGACGAAGAAGATGAGGATGATCTTACTCTCTCTGCATTTGCCTTGAAAAATCTTTAGAGTTTTGTTAGTTTTGAGCAACTGTAGGACAAAGAGGAAAGAGGTCGAGAAGAAACAAAGCAGAGAAATGAAGAAAGAGAAGAGAGAGGAGAAGAAAGTGAAAAAAGAAGAGCAGAAGAAAGAGCAAGAGAAAGAAGAGAAGTAGAAGAGGGAGAGGGTCAAGATGACTCTGTTGAACCCATTTTTGCAATGTGAGAGGATTCTGAGAAAACTAGGAGTGAGACTGCAGGGAGATGGAAGAGGAAAAGAACATCACTTGAAAGCTGAAATTGAGAAAGAACAAGAAGAAGATTTTCCTTCTCCACATGTAGGCATGGAAATAGGGGCAGCTACTAAGAAAATAAGTACTTCTTTTTCTTCTATTTTTAGCAGTGATGATGTTAGCAGATTTTTTGCTAATCCAGATTATTTTTTTCCCTCTCAAATTCCTGAGGCTGATATTGAGGCATCCTCTTCATGTCTTGGTGATTCACATGCTGAAGTTCCCTCAAATCTTGAAACTCTTGGAATTAATTTGGCTGGACCTAGTGCATCAACAAAAACAATTACAGACTTTCAAAGGCTGTTAGAGCTCCTTTTGGAGTTAAAGGCACAACAATATGGTATGGAGTTTGAGATCAAGAACCTCAAATCAGCTTTGAAATCTACTTCAGACTATCTACATGAGTAGGTACAAGCCCTTAAGCTTCAAGTTTAAGAGACTACCAAGGGTGAAGATATTGAGAAGCTGAAGGAGATCGTGATAAAGCTGGAAGAGACAATTCAGTCTATGGGGGATTTCTAGATCGTTCGCATTCCCAAAAACACTTGATTTAATTAAGTTTTTATCATTCTCCACTTTTTGCTGATGACAAAAAGGGGAAGAATGTGCAGATTTAATGTCACGCCCTGATCCTCAGGCACGCGCACATCCCTTACCTTTGGTCAATTTTGAAAGTGATATCCCAGGACGTATTGTCGACCCCTTTTCTTTTTTTAATAGCACATGCGGAAGCAGTTATAAATCCTCAAACAATAAAGCAATGTAATAGAAAAGTAGGGCCATATTTTTCATACTAAAATTCACAACTACTCTTTTGTACAAGCACCTCATAGTATGTAATGTAATACTATTCTCAAGGGTCTGATCTAACCCTTATCCACATATAATCAAGGTCTGACAAAATAGGATGGGATCTTAGTCCTCATCCGGGTCATACTCAGGATCCTCCTCACGGTCATCTTCTTCTCCAAAATCTTCCTTCTCATCTAGTTCCACATTAGGGTTCTCCTCTTCAGATTCCTCCTCCTCAGGCTCCTCATCAGGGTCCTAAAATGGTTATTCAATAACTATTGAGACCATGTCTTAGCAAGTTCTACCTTCTAAGACCCGATTAGTAAACTAATACACCTTAGGGCTACCTATGCACAACATGAGTTAGAGGACTTACCTTGGCCTCAGATTCCACCTGCATATTAGCACAGATCAAATAGGCATCCAAGCAATCACATCACTAATCGAAGCATCGATCAAATCGACCGAGTCGATTACACGCCAATAAGACCACTCACGGTCATTTTCATTCGATCAATCAATTCACAACATCAGATCAAAGCAATGATCAATCGACCTAGTCGATTTCATATCAATCAGACCATACATTCCCCACAATGGAATATTCAGTCGTCGAGCCTACATGAATACCTCAGGATGACATCCCAAGTCCCCGAGTTCACGTGCTCCTTTTCCAAGACGACATACTTACTCACTGGGCCCACGTGCATTCTCTCAGGTGACCCTTTTCGCCAAGGTGATGCATCGATTCACCGAGCCACGTGCCCTTTTTATGATGCCCAGGCCCACGTGCATTCTCTTAGGCACTAGTTCGCCAAAGTGATGCATCAAATCACCGAGCCTACGTGCCCTTTACGATGCCCGGGCCCACGTTCCTTATATTAAGTGCTAACTCACCAAAGTGATGCATCAATTCACCGAGCCCACGTGCCCATTTTACGATGCCATACTCTGTCACCGAGTCACGTGCATTCTTCGGGAGGACATACCGAGTCTTCGAGCCACGTGCATTCTCTAAGGCTACATTTTCGCCAAGGTGACATATCCAATCACCGAGCCACGTGTCCTTCCCAGGTGACACTCCAATTCACCGGGCCACGTGCATTCTCCAGGCGATTTACCAACTCACTTTCGATACTAACAACCGATACTTGACCAATCCTCAATCACATAGCAAAAATTGTATTATTTAAGAACATAACTTCAAAATGCACCATTAAATCAATTCGACACGAATTAAAGCTCAAATAAATAAATGGACTGCTCCACGACAATCAGCACGAAATTCCAATCACTGACCATCCCGGTTGAATTTCCGGAAAATAAATAATAAAATAATTAATTTCGAAAAATAAATAAATAAATAAATAAATACAATAATTCCAATTTGGTACAACGTAAAGCTCAATTAAATAAACGGACTGCGCCACAATCATCAGCATAAAATCCCAGTCATTGGCCATCCCAGTTGAATTTCCGAAATATAAATAATTAAATAATTAATTTCGAAAATTAATATTTAATTCTAAAAATTCCAATTAGGCCTGAATTGCCTAATTAACACCCGATAAGGGTTGGGAAAATCCCAAGAAACATCAAATAAATACTATAGGTAATTCTCTAGTTAAGTACACTAACCACCTATCTAATATGCAATGCAATTAACTAATAATCGTTAATCCATTCTAATCTAACCGCCTAATTGCACTTAATTAAATCTAATCAACCTTAAGTATAATTAACAAACTAAGAAGGCGTTAGTGGAAGAAAAACTCACTTGATTAAAAGTGGGGACCAGATCACTACACAGCGATGCGATGGCGGCCGAATTCCAAAATTTTGGCGACGTCAATGCACCCTCGGGCTAGGCCAAGAAAATTTGCAAGCCCGCAGAAATTCTGGGCTTCAAAGGAATGTGTTGGACTTCACTGGATTATGGGCAGAACTAGGCTGCTGAAATTGACAACTTGCTGGGCTGAATTCTGGTCTAACTTGCGGCCCAAAGAAATTCACTGGGCTGGAATTGGGCCAAGATGCCACATGAAGCTGGGTTGAACAACTGCTGAAGAGATGGGCTAAGGACACGGGCCCAACTGCTGGGCCAAAATTCGCTGGCTTCGTGGACTGGAAAAGAAGGCTGACTTCGGCTTCAAGTTGGGCTGAACGAAGAAGATAGGCTGGCTTCGCTCGAATTGATGCTGGACAAGTGAGCACCAAACATGGAGCTGCTGCAGTTGTGTGGTCGAAGACAGAGTAGACAAGGAAGCAGCTGGTCTTCGAGCAGACTGAAATCCACGAGCGTTGAAGGCAGTGACAGAGAGGAAGCAGCTTCGTTTGACGTTACACGTAGCAGAGAAATCCGATGGATGTTGAAGATGCTGCAGTGTTGACCGAAGGAGTTGCAGCCTTGGATGTGGCAGCAGGACGTCGAGGCCGCATGAAATAGCTGCTGGCGATGGTCGATGATTGCAGGGCTCCAGAGCGTGGACGTGTGGCATGGATGACAACAGAAGAATCAGTATGTGTTTGCTGGCTTCGGTGGAATTTGTTCTTCACGGACGTGGTAGCGGATGAAGGTTCGGTGGATATTGAGCAGTCAATGAAATCAACGCTGGTGGAATGAGTGGTGGTTTGTTGACCGAGGAGGGCTGAAACATGAACAATTGGCAACTCGGTGGAGAATTCTCTGTGGAGGATGTAGGCGAGATGATGGGCAGCTTCGGTTGCAGAGGAAAATGAAAAAAAGAAAGTAGAACAAGAGAAACGTGAACAAGACGAGGGCGAAGGAGGCGTGAGCAAGAAGCTGCCGTAGAGGAGGGGATAAATCAAGAAGAAAATATCCAACTTTTCACCATAGCTTAGGCAAAAAGTCCACATATATATCCCTTGCATTGATGGCATGTCCCCCACCCTAATACTTTCCACCCAAAATTTCTACCAAAATAGTCCAAATTGACGTTAAAATTGAAGCCCTTCTCATGGATCCGAATTTCATAATTTAAGCTTCAATTTCTTTACTCAATTCCCCCAAATTGAGGTTTGATTCCAATGAAGAAAAATCCCGTATAATTTTTTGTAAATCCTCGATACTCACAAGCTTAGTTTAGAAGCCCCAATTTCCATCGATTTAGCGCATCTGAATCTCCGCTAATTTTCCGCGACGTCCGAACCGATTTTCGTAAAATTCTCGGAATCTCCAAAAAATCTTTTGAGACTGAGTCGACATTCCCAAAATGACTTGTGACATAACAAAATCTTCAATTTCTGAAATCGGACTTGAATTCACGGTTAATTTCCATTCGACGCGTTTTTAGTATGACCTAGGCTACCAGGTAGTTTTGAACTTTTTTAGGACAAATGGCCCGTGTTCGATTTTTTTCGAGCCATGATGAACCCACTTGACACATTGGTGACTCTCGATTGTCGTGAAAATCTCGACGATTCAAATATGGACATAAAGTACCAAAACAATAATAAAATCAAATTAGTGCCGGTCAATGAGAATTTTCCAATTTAGCGGTGTCACTCACGATTGGCCACACATATCCGTCGAACCAGCCTATCTCTGATTTCAAAATCAATTTTATATTGTGCCGCAATAATCTCTAAAGATGAGCATGATTGAGAAGTCAATTCCTAGTCGAATTCTCAAATCTATTTGCCTTAAAGTCCTTAATAGCCTACCCGGCTAGTCTAGTCATCTCGTGAGTGGCCAATTTAGAGAAAAACACTATAGTCGCATCAATGAAATGCCCAATTTAACCAATCGAAATCAAAGCTTGAAAATCAGGATATCACATTTAACTTTTGTTTGACTGTTTGGCTTATATTTTGGTGTTGTTTGACTTTTGTTAAACTGCTGGACTTTTTGTTAGATTTTTGTTTGATTTGGACCTTTTGATTTGAACTCTTTGACATCAACTTTTGGTGATACTAATTATGGTTGGATAGCTATTTGTCTTATCTTTTCAAGATTAACATGTTTTCTGTGGTTACAAAATCAATGCTATCCAGACCCTACTCAACTTATTTTTATAAGATATCATGTATTGCTTAAGAGTTGTTTTGCAGGTCAAACTACAGAGATTGTTGGAGAAAAATCATTTACTGTTTTGAAGTTGACAAAACCTTTCCACAGTCTAGTCTAAAGCCTTCCAAGATTGAAGTGTCAAAGTCTGAAGACCGCAAGACTTTAGGTTCAAAGTCTGCTCATATTGACAGTTTCCAGACTGAATGCTACTGAAGAATGAATACTTATCCAGATGCGAGATTATCTTTATTTCTTCAAGGATTCAATTCATATGGCTTGGATAATTCTCTGGTTGGATATAGCACTCACATAATTGATTATCCTTAATGGAATCAATTCTGATAATCAAATCTTTTGAAAGGCAAACAAACTTGGAAAGTTCTACCTATGGAAACCAAGATCCTAATTGTATGGGCGAACATGATTGACGGACTTTCATCTCAATCAATCAATCAACTTGAGATCCCCTTGATTGATTCTATCCAATTGGCAAATTGGAAGAATTCCTTTGGAAAGTGCCAACGGTTGTGAAGGCATGAAGGAGTATTTAAGGCGGACACTCTAGTTGTTGGAGATAGAGTGTGAAAAAGAAATTCCAAAGTCTAAAGCTTCCTAGTTCATTGCTATTTCAATTGTTGAGCTCAAAGGTGTAAACAAAAGAGAGAAACTCATAGTGAGACTTTGTGTGAGACTAGTAGAGGTTTTTCACTATGAAGTCGAGATTGCAAGATTGTAAAATCTCTTTTATTTCTTAGTGGAATCCAGCTAGTAGGCTGTTAGCGTGGGAGAGTGGACGTAGGCTTGATCTAAGCCAAACCACTATAAATTGTGTGTTCGTATTCTCTTCCTTCAACTCTTTTATTTTGATTCATAGCTCTATTTAACTGTTTAAGGTTTGAACTCCTTTATTTTGTTTAAAGTTCTATCTAACTGCTTAAGTTTGAATTCGTCCTTAATCTATCTTTTTCTAAAAGCAATTATTACTTCTGAATCTTGCGAGAATTATTTTGTTACACTTATTCACCCCCCTTTAGGTGTTATTACTAGCCCTTTCACATGGGACAACAGTGAGGAATATAATGCTTGTTCTTAAGAATGCAAGGCATCATCTCATGTCTTATCATCGAGTGAACGCACAAGTTCTTACTGCATTTAGGGATTGAGCTTTCGTAATACATAATATACTCTAACATAACATCACATGTTCAATTTCCATTCATCATAAAGGCAAAATTGTCAGCCTACTTTATCTTTACTCTTTGACATGTGCCGGTCATTCATCGGTTAGGCTTGGACCCATCCCGTGACATGAGGACCAAGTTGAAGATAGCTTGAGTAGGTAGCTGTCTTTGATGTGGGTGATCAACTAGAGGTCAAAGGTTGGAGGTGAGAGGTTTTGATGGAAATGAGAGAGGTTCATTGCTCAAAATGCAAACATTGACACGAAGAAAAAATTACCTTGTTATAACAAGAGGATTCACAAGAAACAAAAATTGAATGAATGCCATACAACATTCATCGTCATTTATAAAATATGGACATGACGAGTCTACCAAAAAACACTAGTGCCATATGAAAAACATATAAAAGTTTCATAGATTACATTTTGAATGACGATACATGTTGATAGTACTATTTATAATTTTTCCATCTCATTATCGGGGAACAATCACACAATACATGATTTCATAAACTCATGGTCATGGTAAAATTGGGAATTGCTCGAAACTATCGGAGTACTTGACGAAGATGAGACTGTTTCAAGTTCTATCTCAGTGCCAACATCATCAACGGGCGCCTCTCTTGGATACAAAAGTGGTTTTGGAGGCAGTTGTAGTTTATCCATATCTCCTTCAAGCATATCTAGGACTTTCCTCATCGACGGCCAATCATTAGGGCTCAATTGTATACACCACAGTGCAACGATTATCATCTTCCTCGTTGTTTCTCTTTCCCCTTCTATGACATCTACCCTTTCAAGTTCCTTTTCTTTGCCGAGTTGATCATAAACCCACAAAGGAAAGTAAATTTGACTCGAACGCTCTGCATGTGCATTTATATTTCTCCTTCTACCAACCATTTCCATTAATAACATCCCAAAACTATAAACATCGGCTTTGTAAGAAATACCACCAATGTCTTTATAGAATAGCTCGGGAGCCATATAACCCAAGGTTCCTCTTGTTGAAGTCAGCGATACTATACTGCGATCGGTGGGATAAAGTCTTGCAAGTCCAAAGTCAGAAACTTTCCGAATGAAACTTTGGTCTAAGAGAATGTTGTGAGGCTTGATGTCAAAATGTAGAATTTTCATATCACATCCCCGATGTAGATACTCTATCCCTCTAGCTATGCCAAGAGAGATCTCGTACATTTTCTTATAATCAAGAGGATCATCACCATCCTTATAGGAAATGTGTTTATCCAAAGATCCGTTCGGCATGAAATCATAGACAAGAGCTTGTTTGGAGTATTCAAAGCAAAAACCAACAAGTTGCACCACATTAACGTGGTGGATACTTCCAATTGTGGCCACTTCACTTATAAAATCTTGGCCATTAGATTTTGATTTGTTCAAAATCTTAACCGCAACTTCATTGCCACTTCTAAGTATTCCTCTATATACGGAACCATGTCCCCCCTCACCTAACTTGCATTTGAAATTTTTTGTGATCCTCTTGATATCCGAGTAAGAGTACCTTATGGGCAAAAAGTTATTGTGAGCTTGTAGGAATTCTTCGATGTTTGCATCGGTCGCTTGATGCCTTCTCATCCACTTCAAGATTAGAAATATCAACACACATGGAGCTCCGAGTATGAATTTTGTTGCTAGGAAGTGGACTGCGGAGAAATTTGGCCATCGATTAGCATAGTGTGATAATTTTTTACACATACAATTTTTGTTTGTCAGAGTGCTGAATGAGAGCTTCAAAGATGTGAAGAGAAAAGGAGTTATCATACACAAGAAAAAGAAGAGATTCCATGTGGCAATTTTAGCAAAGTCTTGCATCATATACTGCTTAGGATAACCTGTAGATAGTAAGAGAATTCGTGAGAGATTACTAAATCTGGTTAATTAGAATTAACGACCAATCAATAAAGAACTAGATCCATTGTTTTAGTAGTTAAATAATAAAAGCAATTCATGTTAAGATATACCCCAGGTGAAGGATAACTTAATACAGTCACTACAAAGTGCAAAGACACACTTTTGTTAATTGAAATTTGCAAGTGGAGAAGTCTAGAATAAAAAAAAAAAGAGTGAACGAGTTTCACTTTTCTAGATAACGCTTAGATCCAACTTTATTATATTCACTCATGAAATCCATGTTATCATTGCATGATCTTTTCTTTTGAAGAAACAAGTTTTTGCTTTTGTTTTCCTAAATGTACCAAATGTTCATAAGTTCCCTATAACAATAACATCGATTCAAGGGACACAAGCTACGATCAAATCAAACAATTTTCCCCAAAAAAAGGCCTAATTCCCTAAAAAAATCCCTCAAGTTCTAGTCCAATTTTGGCCCAAACTTTTTTGGTCTTGGAATAAACCCCAAACTTTAGGTACAATCCCAGATTTGACTTGAATTTTGTTTGTTTAAAAAAATCACCAACTTTTAATATATTCCGAAATTTATCCCCATGGTCCGGTCCCAATTTGATATGACATTTCCACATTGATAACAACTCCACTTTAGTAAGGTGACATGGAAAATTATTTCCAAAATGAAATCGTTCTAAGATATGAAAATTAGGGACGACTAATGGCAATTTTCAGTCAGAGGGCTGATAGGGTAGATTTGCAATTAGAGTAAAAATTGGTGTTTTTCTTTTAGAAAAAAAGTTTAGAGATAGATTTAGGATTTGGCCTAAAGTTTGAGGTTTTTTCTAGACAAAGAAAAGTTCGAGGCAAATTTGGACTGGACCTAAAGTTTATGGTTTTTTGTAGACAAAAAAAAGTTTGGAGCAGAATTAGGACTAAACTTAAAGTTGTGGTTTTCTTTTAGTGTTAAGACCCAAAAAATAAAATAAATAAAGAGTGTCCAGTCCAAAAAAACTCCACAGATGTAAAATAAAAGAGCAATGCACACCAAATCTACTAAAAAATCTTACTGAACTTTTCACTAAATGGATGTGGCAATTTTTTTTATTGCGTATTAAAGAAAGTAATGACTCAATAAATCGAACCAACGTATTACAATATCCAATTGAAACATGCCACATCACTCAGTAAGTAAATTTTGATAAGATCCCTCAGTAGAGCTAACGTTTGAGAAAAGGATGAGGATGAAGAAGAAGAAGAAGAAGAAGAAGAAAGAAAGTAAGAGAGTAAAGGAAGAAAAGCTTTAGAGAAAGTCAGCTTACTAGCGTCATATGAGTCGCACCACCCCTTTGGGTAAGTAATCTGGCAAAGCCAGAATTTTACCGGCCAAGAACGTCGAGAATAATGGAGAGCGAATCCTTCAGCCATCCTGTTGTGGAGATCCTTATACGATGAGCTCACACGATACGTTGGGCTCACACGATTATACCCATCCATTTCCCACGTCGGGTCAGCATCCGAAAAGAAAGTCATCATGGTTATGCTGCAAGAATCCTTGATGTCCCCTACTTGGAGACTAAACCCAGACATAGCGTATGAGTACACCTTCATTTGGGAAATAGTAGGGGGTGTATTGGAAGGGTATTCTCCCTCAATACATGGTTCAGTATAGATATTCGAAGGAGAAGCAACGGGCTGTGAGCACTTCATGACCACCACAGAGGATGAAGCATATTGAGAGTATGGATCCCGATCACTGAAGTTGGAGCTCGCCAATGAGTAACGAGGGAGGGATGAGCAATTACTTTTTTGCAGTCCATCATCAACCACCATGATATTACCAGAGAAATAACCTTTGGAATTATTGTCATAGTAAATCGACTTCACATAATATTGACCGGCATACAAATATAGAACAATGCAATTATTTTCACGAGCTAGCTCATACTCAAAGCGGCCGCAACCTTTTAGGTCACCTTTCAATCGAAAAGGATACTGTATGTCACGAACATCGCCGCAAGATGAAGCGGTGCACAAGTAATTATTCTTCGCACCGCAACTCATTCCCAGTAGCAACAGAACATGCAACATGAAAAGCAAAACATGAAACATGCTCATGGAGCTCAAAGACTTAATCGTCTCTCAATCGTTTGACCTGATGCAATGAAAGTTCTTGCTAATTGGTAATGCGATGGAGGCCTAGTTATATGAATGAAAAGCGTTGGGTCGTCGTCATACAAATGTCCAAGTCAACCAATAAAGGCAAGTCTAGTGAAGAAAAAGTGTGTATCGTGTGGAAATTGCAACCCTTGCAGTCTAGGTGACAAAACATGGTGTTGGAATTATTTATGCATAACTTTCACATTGATTAGAAAAGAAACTTCTTTGCAGTTTCCAAATTGACTTTTCTTAGTACCATAAAAAAGAATCGATTTGAATGTTAAATGAATAAAAAATCCTTTTGAGTGAGGCATTGGTGTTCTATTTTCTTTTCAAGGCTAATATTCCATAAGTGTTACTTCATTAAATTGTGAAGACAAAAAGGAAAAACATTGTATTTTATCGTATGAGCTTTTTCATTTTTGACAAAAAAACAAAAAATTGGTAACAAAAATAGCTTGTTGATGGGAATGTTAACTTGTATAGTGTCGCTTTTGGAAAAAGTAAAAGGAAAATAAGGAGTGAGTGCTTCTTGGATGGTGTAACACGTTATGAAAGAAAGAAAGCAATACAACAATTTCTATTGGTGGATCGACGTGCCTTCACTAAAACCTCACTAACTTCGTCGTCACACAACAACTATAGATGCAAAATTTGACTTCAAAAATGTAAAGCGATATTTATTTATTTACTGTCAACTTCAATAATTCAATCACTCTCCCACAAATGTGCTAGATTTGACATCTTGATTTTCAGGTTCTGTCTTCGATTGGATAAGTTGGGCTTTTCATCGATGCACCTATAGTTATTTTCTCTAAGTTGGCCACTCACGAGATAACTAGCATATCAAGTGAAGCCGTTAAGGAATATAAATGCAATAGACTTGAGAATTCGACTAGGAATCGATTGCTCGACTGTGCTAATCTTCAAGGGTCATTACGAAAGTTAAAAATCAATCAGAGATCGGAGATATGTTGATTTGACCGAGATATGTGGTTAAAGTGTGGGTGATTCACTTGATTGTAAAATTCTCGTCGATCGGCACTAGACCGATTTTTCTATCGTTTTGGTACCCTGTGTCTGCATTTGAAACCTTAAGATTTTCACGATAATTGAGAGTCACCATTGTGTCAAAAATGTACAATGTGGCTCGAAAATAATAGACCACGGGTCAATTGCGCTAAAAATTCCTAAAGCTACATGGTAGGTTAGGTCACGCTAAAATCGTGTCAGATTGAAATTAATCGCGAATTTGAACCTGATTTTAGAAAATGAAAATTATGTCATGTCATGATTCATTTTAGGAACATCAACTCATCCTTCGAAAAATTTTCGGTGAGCCCGAGATTTTTTCGGAAAATCAACTTCATCGCAGTACGAAAGGACCTTGATTTAGATGGGCATGCAGAGTAGTACGCGCATCAGATTCTTTGTCTGCATGGAGTGCCGGTGAAGATTACATTAGACTAAGACCTGAGATTCACAGCTACCAGTAGAACATTCAGATGGCTCCTTTTGAAGCGTCGTATGGCAGAGTGTATAGAACGCCAGTGTGTTGGGATGAGGTCGGAGAACGAAAGATCATAGGCCCAGAGTTAGTTCAGCAGTCAATGGATGCAACTGCAATCAGCAGGGACGGATTAAAGACTGCACAGAGCCGCCAGAAAAGCTACGCAGATAAGCATTGGAGACCATTAGAATTCCAAGTTGGTGATCACATCTTTCTGAAAGGTGTCACCAATGAGGGGTACTTCGCGCTTCGACAGGAAGGGAAAATGAGTTCGAGGTATGTAGGTCCCTTTGAGATTTTGGAAAGAATCGGGACCCTACCGTATCGTCTTGCACTGCCGCCGAGGTTAGCGCAAGTGCGTGACGTCTTTCACGTGTCGATGTTGAGGACGTATGAGTCTAACCTGACCCGCATGCTAAATCTTGAAGAATTAGACATGGACGATAGAGTGTTGTACGTGGAAAACCCGGTTCAGATTATGGATTGGAAAGACCTGATTTTGCACACCAAGACAATCCCGTTGGTTAAAGTGATTTGGCAACACCACGGCACAGAAGGAGCAACATGGAAAAGTGAAAACTCGATGGGACAACGATACCCCTACCCTTTTGTTTAAGATCTATAATGGTTTAAATTTCGTCTAAATTTTGAGGTCGAAATTATTATAAGAGGGGAAGAGTTGTGACATCCTGATTTTCGGGTTCTGTCTTTGATTGGATACGTTGGGCTTTTCATCGACGCACCTATAGTTCTTTTCTCTAAATTGGCCACTCATGAGATAACTAGCCTATCAGGTGAAGTCGTTAAGGAATATAAACACAATAGACTTGAGAATTCGATCAGGAATCGACTGCTTGACCGTACTAATATGCAAGGGTCATTACGGCACGCATTGGAGACCGAAGATAGGTCAATTCGATTGAGATATGTGGTTAAAGTGTGGGTGATTCCACCTGATTGTAAAATTCTCGTTGATTGGCCCTAGACTGATTTTTTTGCCGTTTTGGTACCCTATGTCAACATTTGAAATCTTGAGATTTTCACGACAATCGAGAATCACCAATGTGTCAAAGATGTATAATGTGGCTCAAAAATAATTGACCACGGGTCAATTACGCTAAAAATTCCTAAAACCTACCTAATAGGTTAGGTCACGCTAAAATCGCGTCAGATTGAAATTAATTGCGAATTTTAACCCGATTTCAAAAATTAAAAGTTCTGTCATGTCACGATTCATTTTAGGAATGTTGACTCATCATCCGAAGAATTTTTGGTGAGCCCATGATTTTTTCAGAGAATCAATTTCGGACGATTTGGAAAAGAAATGAAATTCAATTGGCCATTTTCAAGTGGATTTTTGACCTTCCAATGAGGACTAGTTTGTGAAGACAAGGGTGGAAATTGGCAGGGCACCCTCCTCAATAATTTGGCCATCAAATTGGAGAGACTTGTTACGAAATTGAATTTCGGATATATCGGAAAATGAAAATAAATTCGGATGGGAGTGAAAGTGGCCATTTTTGCTGTCCAAGGCTTGTTATTTGTAGGAATTCTTATGCAAGGAAGTAAGTGGGGATCAAGTATATTAGCATGGAGATTTTTGGGGACCAAATTGGATTGAATGGAAGTCCAATTTGTGAAATTTGGAAGCTGATATGTGGGCTGCAACATTTGTCACCAAAGTTGATTATTTGTGGAATTATCAAGTAAGAAAGTAATAGGGGACCAAGCTTTGATGAATGGATAAGCTTGTTTGACTTTCTACCCCCCATCCGCAGCTTCTCTCGCATGTTTGCTGCCGCCCTCCTTTGGTCTTTCTCTCGCGCGCGTCCAGCTGCTTCCTTCTTCACTGCTGACCTCCCTGCTTCTCTTTCATTCGGCCGTACATTCCTTTTTCCCTCCTAACGCTAGCAGCTACTTCACTTTCATTCTACCATTCCAACGAAGCAGCCTCCACCAACGTTTGTCTCCCTCCACCGAGCCTTCCTTCCGCAGCCACTCGTCCAGCTCACCAACGTCAACCCCAGCGAACTACTACCACTGACTTTGCCGCGCGTCCTCCATCGAAGCTACTTCTTCACTGCCAACCGTCCCACACGTAGGAGTCAACCCAGCAGCCCGTGCATTCCAGTCGAAGCTGCTCCTTCAGTCGGTTCGTTGACTGCCCATCTTCATCGCCAGTTGCCCTCGAGCCATCTCCACTAGTCAACTCCAGCCCCAATCTCACCGTCCGCTTCTTCCTCATCCAGTAGCAATGTCACTCGAGCCCAACAGCCACCGTCCCCTACGATTCCTCGCCCATTTGTCTGCTGCAGCCCATGCACGGCCAGCCCCGCCCAAGTCCAGAATGGAGCAGCCTCCTCGCCTCTAATTCAGCCCTAATCTCAGCCCCAAACCAAGCCGAGTTCAGCCCACTCGGCCTGATCAGTAGCTTCCTCAAGTCTGGACCGAACCTAGCAGCTTCGCTATGGGCTTGCTGGCCCTTTTCGGGCCTTCCCGAGCTCCCTTTAGCGTCATTGTAAGCTTGAGTTTAGGCCGCCGTCGCGCCGCCATCACCGTTGACTCATTCACCCGCAAAACTAGTGAGTTTACTCACTAAACTCTACTTATGGAGTTAATGATGTTTAAGGGTTGATTAGTTTAGGCTAAGTATGGTTTAGGTAGTTAGTTAGAACAGATTAGCGATTTAAATATCCGTTTGTGCATGTTAGGTGGCTAGAATGGCTTAGTTAGGGACTAGATAAGCTATATTAGTTATCTAGATTGGTTCGGAAATTTTTTGGGCCTATTTCGATGTTTAATTAGGCATTTTCGGCCTAAGTTTCTATTTATGGCATTTAATTATATTTATTTAATTATTTATTATTTTTCGAAAATTATACCAAGATAGCCGGTGACTGAAATTTCGTGCTAATTGTAATGGTATGCTTGGTTTATTTAATTGAGTGTTGATTTGTGCAAATATAGTGGTAATTGTAATTTTGGGTATTTATTCCAAAATTGAGTAATTTCGGTATTTTAATCAGAAAATACCGGGCGTCAGTTTGCAATACCAAAAATGTGTTTATGGACTATTATAATTAGTGGGATCTTTTAAAAGAAAGATATTGAAATTTTAGCTCGGGCGATCGTGTACCCACACACAATTATTATATCGGGTATTTTTAACACGATGAAAATAGGTCATGCACATTATTTTAATTAAGGCATTTGAGTGCAATCACCATGTCCTTGGCCGAGATTGGATGATCATGTGCTGGTTAAGAGAATTTATGATCCGTTGTGCGACGGATAGATCTTCTGTGTGACGGTTAGATCCGCTATGACAGATAGATCTGCTATGTGTCAATTAGATCCGTCGTATGTTTGTTAGATTCGTTGTGTAATGGATAGATCTACTATGTGTCAGTTAGATCCGTTGTGTGATGGTTAGGTCATGCCTGTGTGATTGTGATCAATTGGAATGTATGATTGAATGAGTTATACATGCCGGATTATGGGACGAAATTGTGTGACATGGTATGGGACATGTCATAATGATTTGGTCTCATAATCTGGACCTCTGTGGTAGATTGATGGATTGATTGACTGAAATGTGTTGATTGACAGAGATGTGATTTGAGATGCTCCAATTGATCGAGTGTTATTACTACACATATGTGATATATGAATTGTACTGACGTGCAGGAAGGAATTGAGGTAAAAGTAAGTCCTCTGTCTTGTGTGTGACTAGACGGTCTTTAGACGTAATTCCTTCCTAGTCAGAGTTTAGGGGGTAAACTTGCTGAGATATTGTCACACCCTGTCATGGGCTCAACTTTTCAAGTCCCTAGCGTGAAGAACCCAGAGCTTGAGGTGCAAGGGCTAGGAGTATGGGTGGCTTAGAAGTTCTTTTTGAAGATAGACCTCTTGTACTTAGACCATAGAGTTAGCCTCTATTTGTAAACCAGATTGTTTATAAAAGCTGTGTTGATTGATTTGAAATTTGTTGTTCTGCTTTTCTATCCCACGTTTGTTGTGGTTAGGGGATTAGTAATTCACTTCCGCATGTGCATTAAAATGAATGAATTGGCAATGCATCCTGGGACGTGGCAAATTTATCAATCACCGAGGGATGGGCACGTGCTCGAGGATCGAGGCATGACACTAGATCTATTAACAATATTATCATCTCTTTCCTATAATAGAACCACTTAATGAATGAATTGATCAATTTCAATTATACTGTCATTTTATCAAATGAAGCAAATGTTATTGCCCGCTTCATGATCATCTTCCATATCTGAATGTGTGGAATTGAAGGTGTCATGTAAGCTCAAATGAGACTATCAGTCAATTTACCATCGTGAACATAACATTAGAGAGTTTTGCATAGAAATTCTTCTCGGTGAAACAAACACGCCTTCAAATAGTTGTAATTAGCACTTACCATATATTTTTGAAGCTAATGTGTACCCCTAAGTATAATTGAAGAGACCGAAATGGATTTTCCATATAAAACAACAAAGTTTATTTTAACCAATGCATCCAATGACGTTTTAATTGCACATGTTCAATTTTTTGTAGTAATATTATTACTGATTACTTTTTTATTTTTCTTTTTATTGCATATTACCCTTTCTGGAAATTGGTTTGTTCCGCGAGCATCTCCACACGCAATGATACCTTAGTTGCTTTCCATATCATCAGCAATGATTAGTCAAATTTTTAAGCATAAAATCTCATGGTGAAAGTATCCTATATTATCTCTTGCACGTATACCAAAAGATTTGGACATACATTATAAAAATTGATGTATCAACTATCAATTCATTCAATGCCATAATATACTATAGAAAAATAATAATCTATTTCGTAGTGTTGGTGTGGCATCTGAGAATCTCGACGACCCTCAATTATGCGACGGCCGTGAGTAATCGACGGGAGTATCATTGGTACCACTTTTGGCCTAGTTTCATCGCCACTCGATGACCCGAAATATTTACTTTTGAAGAAAAAGAAATTTCGTCTTTGAAAGGCCATATGGACAATTGCACCAACGGCCACATTATTTTATCTCTTGGACCGAACCTCCTATGTACATTGTCGCAACCCCGTGCAACCTTGCCGATTTCTTTCCCCACGCAAGGGTTTCAGTCATGTACTTGTACATGAAGCAAATCGATTATGGGAATATTAATTGATTTCTATGGAATCCAAAATGCCTTATAATCGTGCAGAAATTATGGGCTTATTTTTTTTTTTTTAGATTATGGGCCATTTAATTTGGACCTTTGGCCACAAACTTTTGGGCCCAAGCAGGCCCAAGAAGCCTCCAAGGTTGTTGACCAAAAAAGGGGGAACTGGATAGAGGAGGCCACGCCACCCTCCACTTGTCCTTTCCTTGAAGCCATTTGTCACCTGCATGCAAAAGTTAATTAGTTAACTAATGAAAGAACAAAAAGGAATTCGGAACTAAGGAGAGAGAGAGAGAAACCGAGAGTTCGAGCGAGCGGTCCGAGCGAGAGAGAAAGAGAGTTCAAGCAAGAGAGCGGGCACACGGGTGTGAGCCACGAGGGAGGAAGAGGAGGATCGCCTTCTGCCGTGTTTGAGCTGCCTCTATCAACGCCGCCGATCCCGTCATCGATTGAGCTGCGTTCGAAGTCCCATGTTTCTATTTTGTTTGCCGATCAAGCTAGGAGTTGAGACAAGTGAAAGTTCATTGTTGCATGCTGCAAATTTCTGGTGAAATGCTGGCAGATGTGAGAAAATGTAGAATAGGAAGGTGCATGTTGAGTTTTTGGATGATAAAGATGAAGATTTAATGCTGAAATGTGGAGGATTGGATGTGATGTTGCTGTTTTGTGTTGGATTGCACTAAACGAGTAATAGATTGAAGCTACCAGTCATTGCATGTAGTATTAGGGTCTTGCATGTTCGAAAATTGAGTGTGAGATGGCTGTGTCGATCAAGCAAGGTGAGGAAGTGGTTGCCAAGTGGAAAGATGCAGTATATGTTGCGGTGAGTGAGCTTAAGGATGAATATATGTTTTGAGCCGAGCTGTGGAAGGTTTCTCTGTCAATAAGAACTCGCCGAAAGTGTTCTTAGATGCAGTGGAAGAGACTTGAAGTGTTGAAAAGGAGATTGGTAGAGAAACAAATGGTTCGACTGAGCTAGAAATGAAGAAAATCATATACGAAGATTCTGTTTTAGAGGAATATGGATAGAAAGTCTTGTTATTGGCGTCGCTTTGATTTATAATGATGAAAATAAGGAAAGGAACCATTTTATTTGAAGATTGCACCAATTATATGGAGTTGGACATCTAGCTATAGCCATAGGAATGTAAATTATGAAGGTAGAAGTGAACCTATTGAAAACAGTGAACTGTTTCATAGAGAATAGCTTGACCTGTGATGATTCCGTGAATTTTATGTAATTTTATAGGTAGAAATGGACTTCAAACCCTGTATAAAAGTTGTAGGAAACATTCTTAGGAATAACATATCAAAATTCAAGAACAAACGGATAAGATTTAGTTGGCGAAACGAATTTTCTTCTGTAGGTACCGAATCTGAAAGTTACTGCAGAATTTTGAAGGAAACAGAAAACTATTAATCTTTATACAAAATGAATTTGACTTAATGTCCTCCACAAAATTTCTTCCTTTTGGTCTCATATATAACATATCAAAATTTCAGAATTTTCTGAGTTCATTTAGGGGTTACTCTGAAATTATTACTAAAACTGCACATTGTGATGTTTGAGCCGCTTTGTTCCGATTTTGTTCAATTTGTCCCAAAGGTGAATGCATTTTAAATTGCTATTTGACATGGTGATACTGGCATTGGCATATTATGCAATCTTGAGATTTGATGAGGGATTCTTGGGACATCTTGTCATTGCCTTTGAAAGTATTTTTGGAAATTAAAATGTTAATTGTTGCCATTGGACCCTCAGGTCAACGATGCCCCGGGAGTCGGGATGCCCAAAGGATCGAATGAGTCGATGTCTTCTGGATGCCCGGTGGCCCTAAGTGGCTGAATGCCAGAGGTCTTTCCTCGGGAGCTTCAGGATGCCCGGTTGTATGCTAGTCGGTACATAAATCCGGAGGGCCGGGGTAACCATTCTCATGGTGAGCCTCAAAGGGTTTTCCTTGTGATGCTAGGTGAGGGTACAAGATGCCTAGAGGCGTGATATGCTCCAGATACCTAGTGGCCCTAAGTGGCTGAATGCCGGAGGCTTTCGTGATGCCAGGGTGGATGCGAATGCCCATAGGGACTCAAACATTGGTCCTCCGGGGGATGAAACCTTTTGAATGATAAAATGGATGATTCTACTATATGTGCGTTGGTATGGTTATAAGACTAAGTTGTATGGCATGGAATGGGACATGTCATTACAGTTTGGCCATATGATCGAGACTTGTGTAACTGGACATGATGTATTTTGACCCATTGAAACTAGATTTGCCATTGCGTTGAAGAATTTCATGATTTTGGTGCATGCTTATTCTTTAACTAATTGCTTTTGTCTATCTTGCATGAATTTGGATATTGATGGTAATGCTTGATATAGTTTGATAAATCTTTTACTGCTGAGTGGCTGTACTCACCCCATGTGGGGACTAACATTTCATATTAAAAGATGCATATACTGCTTGTCACATGCGGTAATTTTTACAGTGTCCTAGTCAACGTTGAGTGCATGTGTTCAGAGCACACTCATGTAGGGATTCGAGGATTGGTTTTCATCCGAGTACGGGTTCTAGTCATGTATGATGTCGGTTTACCTGATGGCCCGGTGGTTCAGGAGTTTCTGTCGATGCACGTTCGTCATGATGGGATCGTGCTAGGGATGTTGCTGTCCTCGCCAGCCGATGGACCGGGCAAGGTGTGATCGTGTGTGACGAGTAGCAGATGAAACTTTTTGGACTACCAGCACTGCCTGATAGACTTTTGTATAGGACGGAATGGAAAGGAAAGCCATTTGAAGGTTGGGTTATCTTTTAAGTATGTAGCTGGGTATAGAAAACCATGGAAAATTTTGGTGTACTGACTTATGATGTCTATCAAGCTTATGTAAATAAAAGTGCTCGGCTTTATCTTATAAAACTATCTAATGGGTGTGCATTATTTCAATACTTTTTGAGATAGGGAGAGATGATATCACTTCCGCTATACATTTATAATTGCGCAGGGACCGATCTAAATGATATAAACCCCCAGACTTATAGACCTATTATAATTCTATGGTATCAGAGCGATATATTATCAGGTCAGATGAAAAGTAAGTGGATTGTGGCGACTCAAGCGGATCGGAGGGCTGTTCGAGGGGTGCCACATCCGATCTTGGTATCAGAGCGATGGTTTATATGGAGTGATAAGGAGCCTCAGATGGAAATGAGGATAGAATGATGCACACCATAGGGTACTAACCAAGAGTAGTTGACTAACTTTGAACAACGGGTGATGGGTATTCACTCGTAAATCCCTAATAACTAGTGTGATGTTGCTTTTGTGTGTCAGTAACATTTCTATGTTACTTATGTGACTTTAGTAATAACCTTATTTTATGATCTGACTAGTGACACCGAGTCGCAGATTATTCCTGAGGTAAATGCTTGGTAAACTGCAGGAAAATCATGGTATGAACTGGGAGTTCTCATCCATCAAGGGCTGAACCCCGGATGGAAGATATCCTGCAGTCATTGGCTAATATAGGAAATCTGATGGAAAGGCAAGCATAGCAACAACTCGGAGCAGAACGCCATACTCAAGGAGTGGTGGAGAAATTCCTAAAGTTGAAATCACCTAAGTTTACTAGAATGGGAAGTCTTGAGGAGGCGGAGCATTGGATTGATGGAATGGAACAGATTTTCCGGTTGTTGAACTGTAGCGATGCTGAAAAGATAACCTTGGCAGAGTACCAACTGGAGGGAAATGCGAAGTTTTGGTGGAGAGCTTCTAGAGACACGATCTTTCCACCAGGTACTGATATAAACTGGGATGAGTTTGTTAGAACTTTCAATAGAAAACATTTCTCTGAATGTGCCAAGGATAAGAATATCACAAAATTTGTTCAGTTAGAACAAAGGGAGCTGACAGTGGACCGGTATGAAGTAAAATTTTCTAAATTGTCTAGGTATGCTCCCAGGTTGGTTGAAGATTGAGAGGAAAAGGTTAATAGATTCCTGAAAGGATTAAGGACCGATATTAGAAAACAACTAGTGCCTCTGAATATGAGGGATTATAATGAGATTTATGAGAGGGCATAGTTGGTGGAGCAAGAGTTAGTGAGAGAGCAATCAGAATCTAAGAGGCAGATGACCCTTAATGATGTTCAAAGGGGTAAGAGACCTCATCCTGAACAAGGTCAACCCTGGGAATCTAAGAAGAGGAGTAATTTTGGGAATTTTGGAAAAGTCAAGAGTGCCCTGGTTCTGGGGAGAGTACCCTACCAAGGTAATAATTGTCAAAGGTGTGGTGGACAGCATGGGCCAGGATTTTGTAATAGTCCACCAAAATGTTTTGGTTGTGGACAGATGGGGCACTTTAAGAGAAATTGTCCACAAGAGAGGTCACAGTTGAGTGTCAACTCGGTGCGATAAGTGCAGCAACATACTGTTGGACCAAATCTACCAAGGAATCCACAGAGGCCACCAGCACAAGGAAGGGTGTATGCGGTCACCCAAGAGGAAGCATAAGCTTCCAAAAATGTCATCTCAGGTACGATTTTTATAAATGGCAAGAAGGCATATGCATTATTTGATACGGGTGCTACCCACTCTTTTGTGTCTGAAAGATATAGACGGTTGAGGAAGATAGGAACTACCCCTCTTGAGACACTTCTTTGTGTTTCCACACCGTTAAAGAATGTGGTATTATCTACATGGGTATGTGAAAAATGTAAGATAACTATAGGGGGACGAGATATAGAAATAAACTTAGTTCTAATGGCCATGTATGATTTTGATGTTATTATCGGAATGGACTGGCTCCATAAGTATCAAGTTAAGATGGATTGTTATAGGAAAGCGATCCAATTTGTTTTACCTGATTGATCTAATTTTGAATTTTATGGAAATCAGACAAACCCCTCTATAGCATTTATTTCAGTAGTAGAAGCTCGTGCGCTACTTGACGAAGGATGTCAAGCATACCTAGCAGTGGTAAAGGACTATATTAAGGAAGAGTCTAAGTTAGATGAAATTTGAATGGTCAGGGAATTTCAGGATGTATTCCCTGAGGAACTGCCTGGGTTACCACCGGAACGAGAATTTGAGTTCGAGATTGAACTGATGCTTGGAATAGGATTGATATCGAAAGCTCCATATAGGATGGCCTTGACGAAATTGAAAGAATTGAAAGTGCAATTACAAGAGTTGCTTGATAAAGGATTTATTAGGCCTAGTGCTTCCCTTTGGGGTGCACCAGTTTTGTTTGTGAAAAAGAAGGATGGGTCAATGCGTTTATGTATTGACTATAAGCAACTGAATCAAGTAACCATTAAGAACAAGTATCCTTTGCCTAGAATTGATGATCTATTTGACCAACTACAAGGAAGTTCGATCTTTTCTAAGATTGATTTGAGGTCAGGATACCATCAATTAAGGATTAAGAAAGAAGACATTCCTCAGACTGCATTTAGGACTTGCTACGGGCACTATGAATTCCTAGTTATGCCTTTTGGACTAACGAATGCTCCTGCTGCATTCATGGATCTAATGAATAGGATATTTAAGCCTTATTTAGATCAATTTGTGATGATATCCTAATATATTTTAAAGGAGCTGAAGAGCATGGGCGACACCTTAAGATAGTGTTGCAAATCCTTAGAGACGATAAGTTGTATGCCAAATTCAGTAAGTGTGAATTTTGGCTGGATCAGATAATATTTTTGGGGCATGTGGTGTCGGGAGGAGGAATTGCAGTAGACATGGCCAAAGTTGAGATGGTAGTAAATTGGCCGAGACCGACAACGCCCACTGAAATATGAAATTTCTTAGGACTGACAGGTTACTATAGAAGATTTATTGAAGAATTCTCACGACTTGCTGGGCCATTGACAAAATTGACTCGAAAGAACGTAAGATTCGAGTGGAATGGAGAGCGCGAGAGAAGTTTCCAGGAACTTAAAAGGAAATTGACTACGGCTCTGATCTTAACTATACCATCTGGATCTGATGGGTTCACGATATATAGTGATGCGTCTCACAAAGGACTGGGATGCATTTTGATGCAGCATGGCAAGGTCATAGCCTATGCATCCAGACAGTTGAAACCTCATGAATTGAATTACCCAACCCATGACTTGGAATTGGTAGCTATAATTTTTGCTTTGAAAATATGGAGACATTATCTATATGGAGAGAAGTTCAAGATCTATACAGATCATAAAAGTTTAAAATATTTGTTTTCACAAAAGGAGCTAAACATGAGGCGAGAGGAGATGGATGGAGTTGTTAAAGGATTATTGTCGTGACCAAATTTTTTGGGTGAATCACCTGGAGTTTGGCTAATTGATTGTTAAGCCTAGACTTAACTCGGGCTCTCCCAAGCCCATACCAATTCGCAAATTAGGTTTAAATTCTTAACATGCATATAAATTTATCTAGGAGTCGCCACTAATCTATTTTTTGGTGGGTCAATTAGAAACCCAAGTAAAGTAACGGGAGTTTTATTTTACTCCTACGAACTAGAGACTCTAGGTACGGGGACTTGGTTACACTAGATTTCTCTAATGCCCTTTCGGTACCATTCCTTTATTTTCAAAAATGCTTTTGCAGGCAGCTTTGATTGATTTTAAATCTATTTCCCTAACATGTGAGGTGATCATGCAGGTGCGCAAACCATCAATTTAACATCCAAGTAAAGCAATAAATAAATTGCAGGACTTACCTCATAGCAATGAAAGCATCTGCGTTGTTAGATAAAAATTCACATCAACAATCCTAGATATGATTTCTAATTAACACGCAATTTTTTTTTTTTTTTTGTTTTGTTTTCACTTATTTAATGAAAATTATGCAATATATGATGCAATATTAACTAAATGACCTAATTCTAATGACATGTAATTTCTAATTGAATGGACCTAGCAACAACTACTCTATGACATGCTTTTCTATGAATCTAATCCTAATGACGTGCATATGACATTTTTCTTTTCTTCCTAAGAGAATGCAATCTATCATAGAGAATAAAACTAATTTATTCTAAGACATTTTTGTATTTTTTATGAAATTTGAAATTAGGTAAAATGTGAAAATTACCTAGCTAGATTAAGATCCAATTCAATTTATATTAGGAATTAGGTTAAACCAAATCCTAACTTAAACTAAAATATTATCTTAACCCAAATAATCCTAAAATGCAATCTATCTAAAAATCTATCTAAACTTAAAATTAGTTAGAAAGTAAAATGAAACATGCAATCTTACCCTAATATGCAATAACATGCAAAAGATACCCTAATTCTATATGACATATGCATGATGATTTTTTTTTTTTTTTACTTTTTTTCCTTCTTCTTTTTTTCGAAATTAATAATCCAATTAATTAAACATGCAATTTAAACTAGTGAAACAGAAATCTAACATCCTAAATTTCTGTTTTTGGTATTTTTATTTAAGAAATTTGAAATAAATAAATTTCATATTCTAGACATGCAAAATAACCTAAAACAAGTAATATACTAACATGCATTTAATCTAACTCAAATATTTTTTTGGGTTTTTTCTTTAAGGGAGCAATCAAATGAAGGCATCAAGAATAGCACAGCAACAAATCAAGCAAGATATCATCCATGCCCGTTTGATTTTGGAAATAAATTGACGAATCATATCTCGCGCATGAGATTGGATTGGCCAATTTTTAAACAAATCACGAATCGTATCTCGAGCGTGAGATCGGATTGATGATTTTTCCGTGCGATTGCAGGTCATATTTCGAGCATGAAATCGGACCATCAATCATATGCACATTGCGAAATTAGAAAGATTTCCTAATTTAGAAGGCTACTCGAGTTGTGAATATCATGGCATATCAAGAATTTCCATCATGCGCACCAATGAATATATCAAATAAGGAAACAAAATTTTTGGAAATTAAAATAAACAAAATTTTTACCTATCCTAAATCTTTGCTTCCAAATTTGGTCTTCGAACAATGGCTCGTGAATCACGATAGAGGCTCAACGTGATAGCACAAGGACGGCTTGTTGTGGTATTGCTTCGACTAAGGAACGGTTCTGGACAGTAGCTGGGGCATCGCGGACTACAAGATGCGAATAGTGGTCGTTGCTTGCTATTTGTACGCTAGTCCCACTTGCGTCATGAAAGCGCGAGATGTGGCTTCGCAGGGATTGACTCACCAGACTTCATTGACCACTGAGGTAGGGAGAAGGTGTGACGTGCATGGCCTAGATGTCGCAACGAAGTCACCAACAACGTCGGGATAGAAGCTTCGGCTTGACAAATGCAGATGGAGATAACAGCCCAAAAGGATTAGTCTCAGCACCACTCGGATCAGTGGAGGGTGACACCAGCAAAAGTCAGTGGCGTCCTTAGCAGCGCTGAATCGTGAAGCTGGTAGACCCCAATCGCGACTATGAAGACTCACTCTCAATGAAGAAAACCTCAACTCTCTCTCTCTCTCTCTCTCTCTCTCTCTCTCTCTCTCGTGTGTTCTGTATGTATTGCTATGGCATCCCAAAATTCATGGCAACCTTTAGTCACATTAAATTCTATGAATAGGTGATGGAAGTACCATCAAGTTATTTTATGGCCATTTAATCCATAATTTGCAATAAGATATATGGCCAAGCTTTTAAGGGATAATTATGTGATAGGAAAGAAAATTCTATCATTGCCCATGTGCATCATAAATTGGGATTTATGGATTTGTGACTATAAATTTAATGGCCTTATTATTTATGCAATTAGGTATTTATTTAAATGATGATTAAGATATATTATGAAAATAAAATAAAATAAACTTGGGCCATTTAAGTTTGGGCCTTAGGCCCAAGTGAGATGGGCCTAAAGTGGGCCATAAGCCCGGCCCATTGTCGCATTGAGGGGTAGCCGCATGGCCTCCAAGTGTCTTCAACCAAGGAGACACTTGTCTCCTTCTTAGGGACAAGTGTTCCCCATGCAAAGAGGGGTGCATGAAAATATATAAGCATCCAAAAGAGAGAGAGAGAAAGTGGCTGGTGGAGGATTCGGCCAAAGGGAGAGAGTTGCCGAGAGAGAGTGAGGAACCGAGAGAGAAAGGGAGAAGCCGCGCGGGGGAGGAGGTCCGTTCGTCCGTCGCCGGTGTGCCGTCCGTGTGGTCGTGTTTGCTCGGTCTTAGAGGCAAGTTGGGGTCCTTTGCTGCTCTTGCATGTGTGCCTTGCATGTATGATTTGTTTGTGGTAGGTTTCGGATCATAGGGAAGGCAAAAATCGGAGCTAGAATGTGGCTGTTCTTGACTTTGCATGCTGATTTCGTGAGATCCGCCTGAACCAGAATCTTGTGAGGGCTTGCATGTATGTTTCAAGTTGGATTTTGACTTCGATTTCTTCATTAAAGTTGTAGATAACATCTTAAAATACAACATACTAAAATTTTGTGGAAAATTATGGAGATTTGAGGGGTCAAAATCTCATCTTACGGAGATGTCAGATCAGGAATTTTTTCGCATGAATTCGCTCGAGTCAGAATGTTGTGAGAGCTTGCATGCATGTTTAGAGTTCGATTTTGGCTTTGTTTTCTTCATAAAATTTGTATCTAACATCTTAAAATATAACATACTAAAATTTTGTGGAAAATGATGGAGATTCAAGGGGTTAAATTCTCATCCTACGGAGACCCCAGATCTGGAAAGATTTTACTGACCTTTGGTTGGATTTGTGGTTGCATGTTGGGTTTTGTTGAGAATCTCACTTCGATTTATTCATGAAAGTTGTAGGGGACATCTTAAAATACAACATACTAAAATTTGAAGTGAAATGAACAAGAATAGCCTAGTAAATCAACTAGATCTTGAAGACGGTGATTCTGGTGATATATTCCGAGACACCCGAGACTTCAAGGACCTAAATGATGACTCTACTCTGGTTATTTTACTTGGATCTCTTCATGAAACTTGTATAGGACACCTTGATGTATAACATATCTGAATTTCAGAGGAAACTAAAGAGAAGAGGTAGGTTAAATCTCAATATTTCGGTGATATGTGCACTGGACGATGCGGTAATGGGTCCAGAAGCTTCGTGAGGTTGTATAAAATAATCTAAAAATAATCTGGCTTGGAGTTCTTCATGAAAGTTGTGCGAAAATGTCTTGGCTATCACTCTGTAAAATTTCGTAATTTTTGGAGACCGTATGGATATTTTAATCGAATTTCTTCGGAAACTGTGCATTCTGGTTTTATCCGAATATTATGTGCTGTTTTGTGGAAATTGTGAAATTGTGTGAAATTCAATGTGGCCATGAATTTTGCATGAAATTGTCATCCTATTGGTTTGTTTAATGATTGCTTGAATTTTTATAATTTTGGGAATTTATAGATATTGAATTTAATATTTATTTATTATAAATAAATAAATAAAAATAATAAAATAAAATGGATTATTTTATTGGCCATAAATTCCATTGAATTTATTAATAAATAATTATGCAGTGTTGCATGTATGATGAGATATTGGTGTATGTATGACATTGAATTGTGATGCATGTGTGCCAAGTATGACTTGTTTGATGTCACGCCATATGCCATGTTAAATTGAGATCAAAATAATGGTAAATGTGGATAATGATAAGTGAGGAAGTGGTTGTGGTGGATGATGATGCTCGGTGCCCTAGTGGTGTAATTCCGGAGATTCCCCGGGAGTGTCGGGATGCCCGGTGGTATACGGTACGTAATTCCAGAGGAGGCCTGGTGGTATGTCGGTACATAATTTCGGAAGCCCTAGAGGTTTGTGCCCAGGGGGATGCCTCGCGATGCCAGTAGGGGTGCGGGATGCCCGGCCAGAGAGTGTAAATGCCGGAAGCCCTGTCGGAGGTTTCTGCCCGAAGGGAATGCCTCGTGATGCTAGTTAGGATGCGAGATGCCCGGAATGTGGGAGGCCGGATGCCCGGTGGCCTGGGAGGCTGAATGCCGGAAGCCTTGGAGGTCTTTGCCCGAGGGGATGATAAAATTGATGATTTGAGGAATGGGTGATGTGGTGATCAAATTGAAAGCTAAAAGTGGAATTTAACCCATGATATGATATGCATGATGATGATGATGATGATGATGATATGTGATGTAAAATAATGATGATCACCCATGATATGATATGCATGATGATATGCATGATGATATGCATGATGATGATGATGATGATATGTGATGTGAAATAATGATGATCACCCATGATGTGATATGCATGATGATATGTGATGTGAAATAATGATGATATGATATGCATGATGATATGCATAATGATGATGATATATGATATGACACGTGTAATGAGATGATGTCATAATGATGATGACATGTATGGTGTAATGATGCCATGATGATGATAACATGTATGATGTAATGATGCCATGATGATGATGACATGTGTAATGTAATGATGTCATGATGATGATGACATGTATGATACGATGATGATACACATGTATGTGTTATAAATTGATATGATGATGCATGATAGTATGCGCATGGCTTCAAGGTAAGTAACGCCTGCAATGCATGTATGCGTTGCATGATGCATTGAGTGGTTATTGGATTCATTTACCTGCTGAGTGGTTGTACTCACCCCTTTTGGGGAATAACATTTCAGATTAGTAGATGGTTTAAGCGGTTGGGTATGACCGCAAGGAGAATGATAGCAAAGGAGGGAACCTTTGGACGCTGACATTGGTTAATGGACCTTAAGCATACGATTGTGGGAGGAGATGTCGGTCATCTTTTGAAGTGTAGCCGAGTATAGAAAACTACGACATTTTGATGTACCGACTAAAGATGTCCATCTGCTCTATGTAAATAAACGTGTTCGGTTTTAACTTATATAAGATGTTTCGTAGGTGTGCATCGTTTTCTAAATATAGGGAAGGGAGCTTGTTGGATGTGCTTCCGTATATGAATTGCGCAAGGGACCTATAAAAAAAAAAGTGTAAACCCCCATATTGTATAGACCCACTGCAATTGAGATGGTATCAGAGTGACATGTTAATAAGGAAAGTCAAAGGAAAGCGAACTGTGGCGACCCTAACCGATAGGGGCCATCGAGGGGTGCCACAATTGCTCCGAAGAATTTTTTTTTTTTCATTCAATTATGTGGCCTCCCCTTTTATACTGCCTACCTTGTATTGCAGAAGAGGAAATTTGTATAAGAAAAAGAATCGTTGAAATTCACATTTCCTCCGTTACCTCTTGCATGCATATCCTGTGTTTCCCTCAATATTTTCCTTGCGTTACCAAATTGGAAATACCAATAAGAGTGGGCGATATTTTGTTGTCGCGTTGCTTCTCCTTCACATTCTATCGGCACGAATTTTTCTTGAATTGTGGGAAGCATAATTTGTTATTATCTTATTTCACGATTCCCACACCTCTGCACTTTACCGAATTATTCAATTGCCCTCTTTGCTTCAAATCTATTCAAGACAAACCAAATATACTGCTATAGATATGTGTGAAGAGAATTTAGTATCTCCAAATTTCATTTTTCTTCATTATCTTCCTTAGCACAAACATTGGTCAACCCTTTGGATTTTTTTTTTGTGTGCCTAAGCCAATTTTTAAAGTTCATACGTGAGTGGGCTCCTTGTCCACAATATTGAATGTCCACTTCCGAATTCTGCACGAGATCCATGCAATGCAACTTTACATGGAATCATTGTTATGATAATGCTCCTAATATTCATGCAATTAACTTATATTTTTGCTTAGGGGTCGCGGTTGATCCCTATTTTTTAATTTGATCAATGATTAAATAGGTTGCTAAAATTTAGGTGTCAACAGCTACCCCTCTTTGAAGGTGAGCTCGTAGAGGTTGCCTTCAATGACAAATTGAGACATAAATTTTGAGCATGCACATGCATTGCATTGAATGATTTTTTGTTGGAAAATGAATTCCATTTTTTAATGTAATTTTTATGATGCATGGAAATGATAATGCAAATGATAAATAAACCTACCTAGAATAACTTACCTTCAAGGAGGATAGAGTAGTTTGAGGTAGTTGGTGTTACATGTCCAGGACCTATACCATTCTACGGTCACCTAGAATAGTAACATGACGTTATGAAGAGATTGCTTTCTCAGGACCTGTACCATTCTACGGTTGCCTGAATGGGAAAATAAATGTTGTTTAGGACTCGTACCATTCTACGGTCACCTAAATGGGGATTCGCTTTCCAGGACCCGTACCATTCTATGGTCGCCTAAATAAGGAATATGTGTCGTCGAGGACCCGTACCATTCTACAGTCGCCTTGACAGAAAATTGATTTTTCAGGACCTGTACCATTCTATGGTCGCCTGAATGAGGAAATTACTTTTCCAGGACCCGCACCATTCTACGGTCGTCTATTAGAGCAATAAATGTTGTTTAGGACCCGTACCATTCTACGGTCGCCTAAATCAAACTAAATCTGGAGAAAAATATTTGCAGACAACTCAATTGAGTGTCAATGTATTCAAAAGGGGAATACTTGTACAACAACAAGTATTTAAGGTATGGATAGAGATATACTTACCTGGTGACATCTCTGTTCCTTAGGGATATGTTTATGGCAAAACATGATTGAGGGAGAGGCAACATGCATTTGTAATCACAAAAATGCATTAATCCAAGTAAGGTTCATGCGTAATGATTTCTATCAACCATGCATCATCCTAATTCCAATAGGAATGATTTCGAAAGATGATTCTAATCTGAACACATGAGCATCATGAATGTGTCAAATGAGGGATCCTTCAGTCTGAAAGGACTTTTCACTCATCCTCTTTAAAAAGGGCTGTTTTATCCTGACTTTTGATGCAGGATCTTGACAATCATTCTATCTCACCATCGTCATGCCAGACAAGGGTTTGAGTAATCTCGCAAGTGGTTCGACCTTACCAATCTGAGGGGTCTTTAACATGAACCGTATTGTTGGCTTGGTCAATGGCTTAACAACGGGGACTCTTTGAGTTGAGACTATTGAAAGATGACATTTTGCAGTTGTCTTGGGATTTACAAGTAAAGAAACACACGAAATGAAGCAGAAATGATCTTACTCACACTTCTTCAAGCGATGCTTTCAAACATATGAACTCTTACGTTAATTCAAGTGCCATAATCTGAAGAGACTTTGCAATGGACATAATGTAGGCTTAGTTCATGGGTTGAGAAATGAAAGGATCGTTAGACTAAAAAAGTGTTTAGGGGGTCAAAATCTTGACATTTCCACCACTTTCCTTCTCCACTATCGAAGATTTTTTCCTCATTGAATCTCCATTGATTGCAACAACATTTGAGTTTTAGTACCGCCTTGTTGGGGATACGACTCATTATATCAAGAGTTTGATTTTTCTTTTCTCTTTTTTTTCTTTGGGCATTGGCCTTGCTTTTACCAAGCACACTGCTTTTTCATACCCCATTTTTTGCGCTTATTTTCCTTGAGTAGAGTCTCCATTTTGTTAGCATTCTAGTTCATGCTACTTTTTGTCTTGCCCCGATGTGGGGGGATGATCATCAACTGGGTTTATTATGAAATGAATTCATAAGCTTAAGTGGGCTATGCAATGGATAAAAGTGTATAGGATAGAGAAATAATTGCTCTTCATCATCCTAAGGCACTCTAAACTTTCGTATGAGTTACAATGCGAAAGCAATACTCAAAGATTAATGCAAGTGTGAGTATGAAAATTCCTATCATTCATTTCAAATTTTGTCCCAATATGAGATGATCCTTGACGGGGATAATTTAGAAAGCTCTTCATGTGTGCGGGCTCAAAGGGCTAAACAATGGGTATACCTGTACTATTTTGGGTATAAAGAAGAAACTGTCTCTCATCACCTTGGTTAACGTACCCTTTGCGAGATCACCATTTTCCTTGCTAGTATGGAATTTCTCCACACAACTCATTGAGGATTAGTGTATGGGATAGTGTATGGAATAAGGCTTTCCTTTCATCATTTCAAGGTATCCCTTTTGACACATTCAATTTATCTCACACAATTCATCAAGGAAAAAAAATGCAAGATTTATGACAAATATGAACAATTCAACTCCTTGAGGCATCTTATTCATCATAAACTACTTGTAGTTCAAGGCAAGACATGGCAAATTCTATCATGGATAATACTTCTTGATAGCATCAGCATTGACTGGAGTAGAAAACTCACGACCATCCATTTTTGCCAAGATCAGGGCACCTCCAGGAAGTACCTTCTTCACCACATACGGGCCGCCATAATTTGGAGCGAACTTGCCCCCAAGATCTAGAAAAAGCGGCAACAGCTTCCTCAAAACAAGATCATTTATCTCAAAATGTTTCGGTCGTACCTTTTGGTTGAAGGATCTATCAACTCTCTGCTAATAAGTTTGGCCATGGCAAAGAGCCTTTAGTCTTTTCTCATATATCAAGTTAAACTACTTAAGTCTTTGCTGCATCCATTTAGCCTCAGACAAGTCCACTTGGGATAAAACTCTTAGAGAAGGAATCTCCACCTCCACGGGCAGAACTGCTTCCATGCCGTACACCAGAGCAAAAAGGGTTGTCCCAAGAGTAGAAGTGCGAATGGATGTTCGGTATGCTATTAGTGCAAAAGGTAACCTGTCATGCCAATCTCGATAATTCTTGATTGTCTTAGCCAAGATCTTCTTAATGTTCTTATTGACCGCTTCAACAACCCCGTTCATTTGAGCGCGGTAAAGGGACGAATTCAAATGCTTGATCTTGAACTCACTAAATAACTCATCAATAAGTTTATTGTTCAAGTTTGTCCCGTTGTCGGTGACGATTGCTTCAAGAATGCCATAACGAGCAATTATGTCACATTTGATGAACTTCACAACATTGCGGGCGGTGACGATTGCAAATGATGTAGCTTCGATCCATTTGGAGAAATAGTCTATCGCCACCAAGATGAATCGATGCCCATTTGAAGCCATAGGATTTATTAGGCCAATCACAAAATGCCCTACATTGAGAAGGGCCATGGCTCAGAAAACTGGTGCAACTCAGTTGGAGGAACATTTATTTTATCACCACGAATTTGGCAATGGTGACAACTCCGTACATGCTTGATGCAATCACTTTCTAGTGTGAGCCAATAGTAGCCTAATCTCATAATCTTCTTAGCCATCATGTGCCCATTCATATAAGGGCCACATATTCCTTCGTGCACTTCTTGCATGATTTGAGTGGCTTCGGTTGCATCCACACACCGCAACAAGACTAAATCATAAGATCTTTTGTACAAATTCTTGCCACTGACGAAGAATTTTGAGGCCATCTTCGTGATGTACTTCCTATCAGTAGGACTGCTTCCTTCGGGAAATTCCTACCTTTTAATGTAGTTCACGATATCGTAATACCATGGTTTTCCATTAGGTTCTTCAGTTATGATCATATAGTAAGTCGGCTTCGGCAAAACCTCTATTTTGAATGACTCGACTTCTAACCTGTCGGTGACTTGCAACATAGATGACAAAGTCGTGAGTGCATCAGCAAATTGATTGTGAGACATTGGCAAGTATTCAAACAAAATTTCTTCGAATTCCTTCATGAGACCTTCTAAATACTCGTGGTACGGGAGCAACTTGGCATCCTTGGTCCTCCGCTCACCTATAGTCTACAATATGATTAGTGCTGAATCTCTGCATACCATTAACTTGGCCACACCCATCTCGATTGCGGCTTGAAGTCCAAGGATGCAAGCCTCATACTCGGCCACATTGTTAGTGCATGGGAATATCAATTTTGTAGCTACCGGATAGTGCAGTCCATCTAGGGATATCAGAATTGCCCCATACCATAACCAAACAAATTTACAACTCCATCAAAGAACATCTTCCATGAGTCTTCATTTACACTTAAGACACGATCATCTAGAAAACTGTCGTCATCAGTAGAGACTTCTGAATTTTCGGCCAATAGATCAGTGATCGCTCGACCCTTAACCGACTTTTGTGGCATGAATTGCACATCAAATTCAGAAATCAAAGTTTGTCGTTTGGCTAACTTTCCCACCAGAACTGGCCGATCAAGTAAGTACTTGATGGGGTCGTTCTTAGTCATAAGGAACGTCTGGTAATGTAGCGTGTATTGTCGCAATCTATGCAATATCCACACCAATGCGACACAAGTCTTTTCAACATTAGAATACTTTAGTTCTGATATAGTGAACTTCTTACTCAGATAATAAATGGCTCGTTTTTTTTTATCAATAGGACTTTCTTGAGCCAACATCGTGCCCAACGATTCACTATGAATGGTGAGGTAAAGAATCAAGGGATGCCCTAGTGATGGCGGGACAAGGCTGGTGGATTCATCAAGTACTGCTTCAACTTATCGAACGCTTCTTGGCACTCATCATCCTAGTTGATTCGTGCATTCTTCTTTAGGAGCTTGAAGAATGGCTTGGCAGTTTCAGAGAGTTGGGAAATGAACCAAGCTATGTAATCCAGTCTTCCCAAAAGGCTCCGAACTTCTTTCACCGTTGCTGGAGGTTGCAACTCGCATATGGCCTTAGCCTTGGATGGGTCAATCTCAATCCCCTTACTACTTATAATGAATCCAAGTAATTTACTGGATGTTGCCCCGAACACGCATTTAGTGGGATTTAGCCGAAGCTTGAATTCACGAAGTCGATCAAACAACTTCTTCAGGGTTTCCACATGGCTTCTTATGGGTCGAGTCTTTGCAATCATATCATCAACATAGACTTCAATCTCCTAATGCATCATATCATGGAATAGTGCTACCATGGCTCGTTGGTAAGTCGCCCCTGCATTCTTGAGTTCGAAGGGCAGGACTTTGTAATGAAAGGTCCCCCGCGATGTGATAAATGCAATCTTCTCCTTGTCTTCCTCCTTCATCCTTATCTGATTGTACCCGAAAAACCCATCCATAAACGAGAATAATTCAAATCCGACAGTACTATCCATGAGGACATCTATGTGAGGCAGTGGGAAATCATCTTTTGGGCTGGCCTTGTTCAAATCTCGATAGTCGACACAAACTCGAACTCAACCATCTTTCTTCATTACTGGCACGATGTCAGCCACCCATTCAGGGTATTGCGAGACTTCAATGAATCCCACCTTCAAAAGCTTCATCACCTCTTCCTCTATCTTCTTCAAGAGCTCGGGTTTAGTTCTCCGCAGCCTCTGCTTCTTAGGTGACACATCCAGATTAGTAGGCAAGCAATGCTCGACAATCGATGGATCTAAACCAAGCATGTTAGCATAGGTCCATGCAAAGACATCCTGATATTCCTTTAGTAGCCGACTTAGGCGCTCGGCCTCGTCTTTAGGGAGATTTGCCCCAATTTTAACTTCCTTGACTTCTTCAGTGTCGCCTAAATTAATAGTGACGATGCCGCTTCGGATGTAAGAGCCTTGGCTTTTTCATGTTGTTCCCAGCTTCGCTGCACCTCAATGGAATCTTCACTCAAGTTCTCGAGGTTGTCAATGTCAGCATTTGTTGCATTGGGTTGGACCATTTCCATACCTTTGTATGTCGTAAGATTGCTGCTAAAACATGAAGTAAATAAATTAGAAAGACAAATGGAGTAATCTATATTTTTTTTTTTTTTTATTATTTCTTTTAAAAAGAATTTTGGCAAAAACATTTTTTTATAAATATTTTGACATGAGAAAGCATAATGAAGCCCAGGCCTCGAGAATTCTCCTTGGATTTTCTTTTTCTTTTATCGGTTTGGATATCGTCAGGGCTGGTTTAATGTACCTCATCATGCCCTCAAAATAAAAATTGTAATTTTATTGATATTCATCAATCAATTACATTTATTGAATGGAAATACGATTTTCAAGCCCTAAAAGAAAGCGAAAAAGAAGAAATCAAAAACAAGCCCTAGAAAGCAATAAAAATTCTTGCGCAAGGGAATGTGAGAAAGCAAGATAAATGAGTTACTCTTGTGGGCCGGATGGTCCGATGGTCCTTCGTCAATGGTCCTTATGAAGTCGTCATAGAAGAGACTAGTGATTCCTTCCAATGCATATTCGGAGTTTTCCGTCTCTGGGGGTGTCGGATCATCCATGCCACCCCATCCATCTAGGACAATGTCGCGGGGATCAATGTAGAAACTAGGAGGAGCCGAATACTTCACCGATAGTCGAATTTTCCGCTTGGTTGCCCCAGGGTGTCCATTATTTTTGTTTCATCATGCATCATTATCGGAGGACCAGGGAATGTCTCGCGAATGTTTGGGGGTAATGGGTCTTGCCTTCCTCGCCCTTGGTCGGTGGCGGGTTCCGCCTTTCTGTCTTCTTCCTCCAGAACTTTCCCCACCTCTTCCATAGTGCCCTAATCTAGCAGCATGAGACATCTGAGGGGCTTCGATGGGGTTTTGAATCCCCTGACCATTTCTTCCAAGGCCACTACCAGGAATAAAACCATTCCCAACCATCATCCTACCCACCATAAGGGTAGCATTTGAAACTTTAGGAGTGGGTGGTGGTGAGTCTCGAGATGCATGTATGGTGGACACCAACTCAAATGAGTGGTAACTTGACTCGAACTCAGAGTCTGGCTCTATATAAGGGATAGCCATCTCATGGTAAATTCAGTGATCCTCTTCGCCATAGACAGTGACCAATTTCCCCTTGATCACGAATTTCACAGCTTGATGCAAACTTGATGGTACAGCTCTAGCAGTATGAATCCAAGGACGACCTAGCAGAAAATTAAAGGCAGTAGGGATATCCATTACCTGGAAGGGAACATTGAAAACCACTAGCCCTATCTGCACATCAAGGTGAATCTCCCCAAGCACCTCCTTCTTTGTACCATCAAAAGCTCGGACAGAAGTCTTTGCAGCATGTATCTTGGATGGGTCAACCTTGAGGCGATGAAGAATGGCCAATGGACATATGTTCAGGGCGGACCCATTATCAATGAGTACTAGGGACACATGAGAAGCCTTATGCTTGAAAAATATATAAAGTGCCTTGTTATGCCCCTACCCTCGAGAGGGAATTCCTCATTAGAAAAGGCAATCATGTTCTTAAGAAGGATCGATCTCACAAAATCTTCCAGCCTGTCCGCCTCGACCGTTTCAGGTACACGAATTTCACTCAACACCTTCATCAGTGACTTTTGATGCACAGGGGATGTAAGCAAGAGTTCGAGCAAAGAAATCTGGGTGGGCATCTTTCGTAACTATTCGACCACATTATACTCGCTTGCTTTGATCACAACCATAAACTCCTTAGCCTCTTCATCGGTGACAGGTTTTGCGAGTTGAGCATTGGCTTGAGGATAAGTCTGATCAGACCTTGTAACGAGGTCAACATCTAGATCATAGGACCAGGGGACCGCTTTATTGTTGACATATTCATACGGTTGGGGCATTTCAATCACTACCTCATCATCGGATGCATCTTCAAGTGGGGGCATGTCCACGAGTGAAGGATCAACTTCCTCCTTATCAGCATTGAGCACAGCTTGCTCCTCCTCCCAATCGATAATGATGGGGGAAATAGTGGAAACTATGTAGTTATGGTCAGCATAGACAATGATGCCGTCATCCACCATCCTAGTGACTCTTTCCTTCATCAGTGATAGAGGAACATCCTCCTGATCTGGATAATATCCAGCTCTCACCAGCCCGTTGTAAGCATCTGCCACGTGCACCTTTGAGTTCTTGATCTGACTGACTTCAAGCTCCAAGATAGCATTGATCGTACCTTCATGTTCTGGTAGCAGATTCTTTTGGACATTCGGCCGAGCAGTTTGAAATGAAAAGGGCTTCATGTCCAAGAGGTTTTGGATCTTACGCTTGAGAGTGAAACATTCATCAGTTGAATGCCCCAATTTGCCGCTATGGTAATCACACTTCTTCAGTGGGTCGTAGCCTCGGATGCTTTCACGATTAGGACGCTTCGGTTCATTAGTAAGCAAACCTTTCTTTCTTAGGATAGCCAACACTTGGGATGGAGATCCAAGGAGAGGAGTGAATTGGTTTCTTGCTTGGGTGAATGGTTGACGGCCGGTAGTTTGTTGTTGCCTTTGATTCGTCTGGATAACCGGGGTGCGATTGGTACTTTCTTGGCCATAAGCCACATTCACGTCTACAGCAGCTTCCTTCTCCTTCTTGGCAAATAATCTTCTACTCAATGGTTCAGTAAACCATCATTCCCTTATTCCCATCTCGATTTGTTCCCCCACAGGAATAAGCTGATTGAAGTTTTCAACATACGTGCTGGCCATCCGATTACGGAACTCGAACGGGAGAGTTTTTATAAACAACTTCATCAGCTCCTTGTCAATAGGCTCGGGGGTGATTTGAGCTGCCAGATTTCGCCATCTCACGGCATACTCTTTGAACGACTCACTCCTCTTTTTCTCCATCCTCTCAAGATCCTCTCGGGAAGGTGCAATATCCATGTTGAACTTGTATTGCTTGAGAAATACGTCGGCCACTTCATTCCAAGTGTCAAGAAGGTTCACATTCTTCATGACATACCAATTTAGTACAGGCCCAGTCAAACTCGCATGAAATGATTGGATCATGAGAGGCTCATTCTTGACATATTGAGTCATACGCACATGGTACATCTGAAGATGAGCTTTTGGGCAAGAAGTACCATCGTATTTCTCAAAATCCGTCATTTTGAACTTGTTTGGCATCTTGACTTTCTCGTACACGGATAAGTCAAACAGGAGTGAACTATGTGACTCTTGCAATTGTTTCAACTTTTCTTCCAATTTTGCGAAGCATTCATCCTACTCCGTCTTAGGGATGTTGACAAGCTTAGCCTTTTCCACATTGATCGAGAATGGATCATCTTCCAGCTCAGGCATGTCATCCTCACCCATTTAGGCCTTGTTTGCTTGCTTCGGGACAACTATCTCAAGGAGAGCGGGTGCAAGAGCCGGATTCACTTAGAGGGATTGGATTTGAGTTGTTCTAAGCTCCATAGAGGCGGCTAACTGTTGGAGTTGGCCTTCTATACGGAGATACGATCACGCATTTCGGTTTGTTCGGCCATTCTTGCTCTTAATCGCGTGATAATGGGCGGCGTAGCGGATCCATTATCACTTACTTTAAGAAATGAACATAAACAAGTATCTCATATGAAAATATGCCGATCCATGGCAATATTCTAGAACTTTTATTCATCAATGGAGCTTTTGACAAGCTTATCAAAATAGAAACTCGAAATGTCATAAACAAATGAACTAGGAAAGTAAATGACTCGACTTCCTAAACATTAATCTAAAAATCAAAATAGCAAAATTGATTCAAGCATTTCATTTGGCTTGATCAATATACACTCGGGACACCATTCAACACAATCATTTATTCTCCTCCTGGGCTTTTTCGGCAACTCTTTTGAGGCGTTTGTTCTCAGCACGATTGGTGATTTTTAATGGCACCTTTGGTATGTTCGGAAGCAGCTCCTCAGGAATCTTGTGTTGTTGAATGTACTTAGTTGAGGCATAGTACTTCCTTTCTTTACCCTTCAACTCTTCCTCGGGCCATTTAAGCTTTCGTGGATGGCACATGTCCCACATCAATTTGATAGTGAGAATGGAATCTTCATGGCCTTGGCTTCCATCAACGAAGCTAACTTGGAGCAGATCTACTTGCAACACCAAGGGAAGCTCTTGCACGACTTGATACTGATGGGTCACTCTAGTCGGATAGTACTCCAAGGCTCCAATGAATCCCAATAGAGGGATTGGGCCAACTCCTCCACACGAGAGTCTCGCTACCCGAACTTGGAACCATTTAGCATGCCATAGGAAGCTCTTGGAAGTTGGTTTTTTCAAGAAAGCTAGCCACCTAGAATAATGATAATCCGGTGCATGTTTTTGGTTATTCTCAAATCTCATAATATGGTGATTAGAATTACTAACATCATGTATAGTCATTAGACCACCAAAACCCTTTATATGAGAAAGGAACCAAATTTGTTAAAGTTCAGGAGAGGAATGGAGAGTCTTATCACCACCTCCTTTGAATCGAGTGAGAGAAAGAAAAGTTTTAGTTATGACAGTATTTATAAAAAAATTTCTTTCCAACACTTGTCTAACTAATTGAGCAATCAAAGGGTTAATAGCATTCTTGCAGTAAGGAAATACTACAAACCCGAAGAAAGCTAAAAGGAAAATCCTACGCATTTGAAATGAGATGCCTTTTTCAAAACATTCTTTCAAAAAAGATAAAGGACATGCATCACGGTGAGCCTTTAAAATCTTTCTTATGCCGTCTTCCTTAATTCTGAGAAAATCATATAAGGCCATAATAGGATATATTCCGATAGGTGAACTAATCAATTCAGCTTTCAAGGACTTTCCTATGGCAATGCTATACTCTTCCAAGGTGGGACTGAGCTCATGCTTACCGCCGAAGATAAAGGTAGAAGTCTCGGGGCACCAATAGTGGGCAAGTGCTTGGACGAGGCCGACATGGATGTTGATATGCAGTAGTGGAAGTAGTCGACCAATATGTGACTCTACGAACTGACGGCCATCTTGATCTGACTTGTCCCACCAAGTGCTAAGCTCTTCCTTTGGAGGGAGAATAATTCGAATGTCCGGTGTGCCCAGTGTATATTGATCAAGACTCAGGACAATTCTATTACCATGGACCGACACAATAGTGCAATAAAGTAAGTAAATTGCAAAGGCCAAAAATTTAGAGAACTTACTTTACCAATGATGAGCAATCACATAGACATGTGCATGGTAAGTGGCTCGATTTCTAATCTATAAGGCTTATCAAGGTGGAGCCACAAGCATGATAAGATTAACCACGGGCTTGTGGACTATGTTGGGTCCTCATGACTCCAGCTTAGTCAAAGAGCCGACCTAGGTCGCGAGCAAGCGGACCGAGGTGGGTACTCTTGACACCATGAAAGAAACTTCGGGATTGAAATGGGCAACTCGTACTGCGAGCATGCGGTCGGAGTGGCATTCATCTTAATACCATCCTAGATGATCCCATGCAGCCCAGGTCCGATGGCAGATTGTGTGTGCAAAAGTGAAGTGTAAATGCAAAGCATGCACAACAATTTATATCAAACAACACTTTGTTAATGAAAATAAACCATACATTCCTACACCTCCCTGCAAAATAAATGTTAGCAAACACTTGCCCTTATACCTCCCATACTGCAAAAATATTTAACACCTTAAATGTTAGGGACGTACTGGAATCCTCGCTGCCAAACAACAAATTTTTCAAAAGAAAAGAAAAATTGGCCTAAGTCCACTAAGAGTTTTAACTCAAATCCCCAACGGAGTTGCCAAATTGTCGCGACCAAATTTTTCGGGTGAACCACCTAGAGTTTGGCTAATGGATTGTTAAGCCTAGACTTAACTTGGGCTCTCCCAAGCCCATACCAATTCGTGACTTAGGTTTAAATTCTTAACATGTAGATAGATTTATCTAGGAGTCACCATTAATCTATTTTTTGGTGGGTCAATTAAAAACCCAAGTAAAGTAACGGGAGTTTTACTTTACTCCTATAAACTAGAGACTCTAGGTACGAGGATTTGGTTACACTAGATTTCTCTAATATCCTTTCGGTATCATTCTTTTATTTTCAAAAATGCTTTTGCAGGCAGCTTTGATTGATTTTAAATCTATTTCCCTAACATGTGAGGTGATCATGCGGGTGCGCAAACTACCAATTTAACATCCAAGTAAAGCAATGAATAAATTGCAAAATTTACCTCATAGCAACGAAAGCATCTGCGTTGTTAGATGAGAATTCACATCAACAATCCTAAATATGATTTCTAATTAACACGCAATTTCTTTTTTTTTTCACTTATTTAATGAAAATTATGCAATATACGATGCAATATTAACTATATAACCTAATTCTAATGACATGTAATTTCTAATTGAATGGACTTGGCAACAACTACTCTACGACATGCATTTCAATGAATCTAATCCTAATGATGTGCATATGACATTTTTCTTTTCTTCCTAAAAGAATGCAATCTATCCTAAAGAATAAAACTAATTTATTCTAAGACATTTTTGTATTTTTTTTATGAAATTTGAAATTAGGTAACATGTGAAAATTACCTAGCTAGATTAAGATCCAATTCAATTTATATTAGGAAAAATCTATCTAAACTTAAAATTAGTTCGAAAGTAAAATTAAACATGCAATCTTACCCTAATATGCAATAACATGCAAAAGATACCCTAATTCTGTATGACATATGCATGATGATTTTTTTTATTTTTTTACTTTTTTCCTTCGTTTTTTTTTAAATTTTTTGAAATTAATAATCGCCAAATAATTATACATGCAATTTAAACTAGTGAAACAGAAATCTAACATCCTAAATTTATGTTTTTGGTATTTTTTATTTAAGAAATTCGAAATAAATAAATTTCCTATTCTAGACATGCAAAATAACCTAAAACAAGTAATATCTTGACATGCATTTAATTTAACTCAAATATTTTTTTGGTTTTTTTCTTTACGGGAGCAATCAAATGAAGGCATCAAGAACAACACAGCAACAGATCAAGCAAGATATCATCCATGCCCATTTAATTTTGGAAATAAATTGACGAATCATATCTCGCACATGAGATCGGATTGGCCAATTTTTAAACAAAATCACGAATTTTATCTCGAGCATGAGATCGGATTGATGATTTTTCCGTGCGATTGCAGGTCGTATTTCGAGCATAAAATCGGACCGTCAATCATATGCACGTTGCAAACTTAGGAAGATTTCCTAATTTAGAAGGCTACTCGAGTTGCGAATATCATGGCATATCGGGAATTTCCATCGTGCACCAATGAATATATTAAATAAGGAAACAAAATTTTAGGAAATTAAAATAGACAAAATTTTTACCTATCCGAAATATTTACTTCCAAATTTGGTCTTCGAACAGCGGCTCGTGAATCACAATAGAGGCTCAACATGATAGCACAAGGACAGCTTGCTGTGGTAGTTGCTTCGACTAAGGAATGGTTCTGGACAGTAACTGGGAAGTCGCGGACTGCAAGATGTGAATAGCGACCATTGCTTGCTATTTGTACACTAGTCTGACTCGCGTCATGAAAGCGTGAGATGTGGCTTCGCAAGGATTGACTCGCCAAACTTCATTGATCACTGAGGTGGGGAGAAGGTGTGACGTGCATGGCCTAGACGTCGCAACGAAGTCAGCAACAACGTCAGGATAGAAGCTTCGGAGCCACAGATGCAGCTGGAGATAACAACCCAAAAGGATGAGTCTCAACACCACTCAGATCAGTGGAGGGCAACACCAGCAAAAGTCAGCGGCGTCCTTAGCAGCGCTAAATCGTGAAGTTGGTAGACCGCAATCGCGGCTACGAAGAATCACTCTCAAGGAAGAAAACCTCAACTCTCTCTCTCTCTCTCTCTCTCTCTCTCTCGTGTGTTCTCTGTGTATTGCTCCGAAGAAATTTTTTTTCTTTTCGTTCAATTCTGTGGCCTCCCCTTTTATACTGCCTACCTTGTATTGCATAAGAGGAAATTTGTATAAGAAAAAGAATCGTTGAAATTCACATTTCTCCGTTACCTCTTGCATGCGTATCCTGTGTTTCCCTCAATATTTTCCTTGCGTTACCGAATTGGAAATACCAATAAGAGTGGGCGATATTTTGTCGTCGCGTTGCTTCTCCTTCACATTCTAGCGGCACGAATTTATCTTGAATTGTGGGAAGCATAATTTGTTATTATCTTATTTCACGATTCCCACACCTCTGCACTTTGCCGAATTATTCAATTGCCCTCTTTGCTTTAAATATATTCAAGACAAACCAAATATACTGATAAAGATATGTGTGAAGAGAATTTAGTATCTCCAAATTTCATTTTTCTTCGTTATCTTCCTCGGCAGAAACATTGGTCAGCCCTTTGGATATATATTTTTTTTTGTGCCTAAGCCAATTTTTAAAGTTCATATGTGAGTGGGTTCCTTGTCCACAATATTGAATGTCCACTTCCGAATTTTGCACGAGATCCATGCAATGCAACTTTACATGGACTCATTGTTATGATAATGCTCCTAACATCCATGCAATTAACTTATATTTTTACTTAGGGGTCGCGGTTGATCCCTATTTTTTGATTTGATCAATGATTAAATAGGTTGCCAAAATTTAGGTGTCAACAATTATGATTGTGAAATATGGTACCATCCTGAAAAGGCGAATAAGGTGGCAGATGCTCTTAGTCGTAAGTCAGCTATGGATATGGCCAGTATGAGAATCACAAAATGGAATCTGTTAAAGTCAGTAGCAAACTCAGAGTTTAAATTGGAAGTAGATCGCCTTACCGGCATGCTTACTGCATTGAGGATTGAACCGGAAATTATCTAGAAAATTAAGATTTTACAAGGATCTGACCGGAAATAGTGAAAGTACGAAATGCTGTGTCTTTAGGAAAATGACCAAAATTTTAAGTCTCTAAAGATGGAGTAGTAAGATGTCAGGGATGACTCTGTGTTCCCAACAGTGAAGAAGTGAAGAGAGAAATCCTATCGTAAGCACATAGGAGTAACTATAGTATTCATCCAGGTAGTACAAAGATGTACAGGAATTTACACCAACAATATTGGTGGAATGGCATGAAGGTAGATATAACCAAGCATGTTTCCCAGTGCTTAACATGTTACCAAGGACATCAAGTGGTCACGATTCTATCTGGGTGATAGTAGATCGTTTGACTAAGTCCACCCATTTCCTGGCAGTCCGCATAGACTATCCAATGGATAAATATGCTGAGATATATGTAAGCCAGGTAGTACGCTTACATGGTGTTCCAGTGACTATCACTTCTGATCGAGACCCAAGATTTACTTTAAACTTTTCGTGAAGTCTTAAGACTGCCTATGACAGTTTGATTTTCCACTTTTGTTTTCAATGGAATAAATCATGTTTTTTATCGACGTATCTATTGTGCTATTCTCTGAGTTGATCACTCATGAAATAACTAGACTAGTTGGGGAAGTTAGTAAGAGATTTTAGTGCAATAGGCTTGAGAATTCGATCAGGAATCAACTGCTTGACCGTGTTAGTCTACAAGGGTCATTGCAACACAATCGAAAATCTATCAGAGACCGGAAATAGGCCGATTCGATAAAGATATATAATTAGGCATGGGCGATTCCATCTAATTACAACATTCTCATCGATTTGGTACCCTATGTTCATAATTGAAACCTAGAGATTTTCACGACAACCGAGAGTCGCCAATGAGTCGAAGATGTACATTGTGGCTCGATAATAATCGACTATGAGCCCATTGCACCAAAAATTCCCAAAAACTATCCAATGGTTTAGGTCGCGCTGAAACCACGTTTGATTGAATTTAACCGCATAATTCATTCTAATTTCAGAAATTGAGAACTTTCTCGTGTCACAATTAATCTCGGCAAATATTGTTGCATTTTTTCAAAGTTTATGGACGATAGGAATTGTTCGTAAAAAATACAAATGTGGCAAATTAAAAGAAAAAAAAAAGAAATGCCACTTTTTAAATAGGTTTTGGGCATTTATTATGAAACAATTGGAGAAAGAGTTATAGAAGTTTAAATGAGGATTTATCCTTATTATTTAGAGTGTGAAAATGATAAAATGGAAAAGGAAAAGTTATGGGTATAAGCTGCAGAATTCGGATGGGTGCCATCAAGCAGGATTTCATCAACATTTGCATGCCATTTGTGTGGAGATAAGGGTGCATGGAGTAGGGGACCGCTTGAAAGTGATAGGAACTCAATCTCCATGGAAAAATTCATGAGAACTAACTTCAAATTCGGATTCAGCAGCCTTACAATGGATTCCAACCTCTTTTTCATCTCATTTGGTGGAGATAACTTTGGGAAAAGTTGTGGGACATATGATGGTAATGGGTGAGCAAAATTCCATGGAAAAATAGGCTCAAAAGCTGGTGGAAATTTCAATGGTAGCTTCCAAGCATTTTCCTCCCTCTTTCCCCATTCTTTACCTGCGTGTGGACGTTCGCTAGATTTCACAGCACGTTGGCTCCTTCCACCCCTTCACGTATGCCAACTTCTTCTGCTACAATTTCCCCGCAACTTCCCCCTTTATTACTTTATTCTTTCTCTCTCTTCTTCCCCCTTTTCTCCTCTCGACGACATCACCTCCCCTCTTCTTTTCTTTTCTCCCCCTCACGCATTCTCCATTTCTACCGTAGCACCCCATCCTTCTTTCACCTCCATTTATTTGCTTTCATTTTCAATAGCTTCATCATCCACTTGGCTCACCATCATCCTCACCGTTGCACGCCATCCGCTCAAGCCAAGCGCCCTTGGCTTTGAGCTCAACTTCAACAAACCGTCGCCGTTCGAGTTGCGAGCCTTGTGATTTCGTCACCGTTGCGCCGCTGGCACAGGAAGTGTGTGGTTCTCGCATAGGTGAGTTGTTTTCCTAAATCTGGAATAGGGGTTGTGTACCTCTGTTTAGGGATTGAAATTAGTTGAGAAAGGTTTAGGTGAGATTAGAGATAGTTAATATTAGTTTAGAAATGTTAGATTGGCTATAGAAAGGTTTAGTTTAGTTAAAATAGCAAGATAAGAGCTGTAGAGGATCATTTGGCCAAGAACAGGGGATGTTCTTTAAAACTGTTTTCGGGACATGTATGATTTATTATTTTTGTAGACTCATATGTATTGCAATTTTGAAGAAATTTCCTTCTAAAAAAATGTTTTACACATCTTAAAGTATACCATATATTTTTATCATGATTTTTGGGGATTTAAAGGAAAATAATTTTCGCTTCGATATCTTTAAACAGAAACTCGAACTGCATTGGAATTTGCGACCTATAAGGATTTTATGGGTTGTTACTAGCCCTTCAGGTTTGATTTTTAAAATGAGTTCTTCACAAAAGTTGTTTTTTACATCTTCTAGTTGAACATACTTGAATTTCAGACCAAATGGACCTGTGTTGGACCTCGAACCAAGTTGATTTTGGAAAACAGAACCGCTGGAAACTGACCCGATTTTAGTGTTGGATTGAGTGAATTACTGGGCCGAATCCAGAGGGATCTGGGCCTTGGTTTTTGCATGAAAAATGTTCATTTACATATCCTTTAGCACTTGTTCAAGTTTGAGAATTTTTCAAGCTCATATGAATTGGTTTCTGGTCTTGAACCCAAAAGTACGCAATTGGGCAGTTTCTGCCAATTCTGATCAGTAGAAGTTTATAACTGTTTTGAGAGGTTTTTTACTGGAGATTTGCTTAATTGAGGTTATGAATGAAATATGCAATTGATCATTGAATTATGATGATGAGTGAATGCATTCATGACATGAGATTCTGAATGAAATATGCAATTGATCATTGAATTATGATGATGAGTGAATACATACATGACATAAGATTCCGTCACGAGCCTTTGGGCCGAACGATGCTCCTTCGGGAATGCCCCACGGCAACGGATGCCAGTCGCAGTGGAGGCTGGGACAATGCTCTTATACGGAATGCCATCTAGATGTAGACATTACCATGCTCGACCGTGTGAGACGATGCCCGGTTATTGCCGGAAGACTGTTATCTGTGCATTGGCATCATTTGTGACATATGAATGGGTGAAAGCGAGGGACCTAATTAAAAGACGGAATTGTGTGGTGTGGAATGGGACGCACCATAACGGTTTAGTCTGGTAATTGGGAGCCCGTGTACTTATGTTGGTATTTTTGTCCTTACATTATACATGTTAAAGTATTTACATGATATGTGGTCTCAATATTGTTAAGTATGTTTTGATTGACACTAATATACAGGAACATGCTAGTATTAAAAGAGTTATTAGAAATGTGACTAAATTGCATGTGGAGTGTACCCTTCTCCTACTCTAGATTTAGGGAATTAACTTATTGAGATGTGATCTCACCCTTTAGTGGGCTAAAATTTTTCAGGTCCCTAAATGGAGGAAGGCCAGGTCATGTACAATCGGTTGCGGGAAAGGAAGAGTGGGACTCTCACTATCTCCTTCCAGGTGATAACGGTTCTTCCGTCGAGAATTATGGTAGTGTAGTGAACCCCAATCTTGTAAATAGAAGCTTAGCTCGTGGGTAACCGAACAGCTTCACCTTTTTGTATCGGATCTTGGGGTGTTAAACTGGTATATATACACATAAGTACTTTGGTATTGTAGGTTTGGCTTGAAAGAAAAATATTATCCTACATTTCTATCACACTGCTTTGTTGTATGGAGATTGTCTTACGTTTCCGCATGCGTAAAATAATAAATGGGTCGGCAATAGTTCTTGGGATGTTGCAAACTTTCATCGACCATTGAGGGATGTGCATGTGTCCGGAGTTTGGGTCATGACATTGCCTTAGGGACTAAGCTCCAATTTAGTACTACTTTTCATCCTTAGATAGATGGACAAACAGAAAGAGTGATTCAGACATTAGAGGATACGTTAAGAGCTTGTGTCATTGATTTTAAAGGAAGTTGGGATGAAAAGTTACAGTTGGTAGAATTTGCCTATAACAATAGTTTCCAAAAAAGTATAGGCATGGCTCCCTATGAAGTGTTGTATGGGAGAAGATGTAGGACTTATGTCTGTTGGAATGAAGTAAGTGAAAGGAAACTGGCAGGACCTGAGTTGTGCAGGTTACTATAGAAGCTGTCGAGATCATAAGGAAAAGACTTAAGATAGCTCAAAGCCAACAAAAAGGCTATGCGGATAGACGTATAAGGCCTTTGGAGTTTAATGTGGGAGACCATGTATTCCTTAAAGTATCTTCGATGAAAGGGATATCACAATTTGGAATAAAAGGAAAGTGAAGTCCAAGATTCGTTGGACCCTTTGAGATACTCGAAATAATAAGAGATGTAGCTTATCATTTGGCGCTGCCTCCTAAATTGGGAAATTTACATGATGTGTTCCATGTGTTGATGCTGAGGAGGTATCGGCCAGATCCTGGTCACATACTCGATCATGATCCCATCAAAGTGGATGAGAAAGTGAGATACATAGAAGAGCCAATACGGGTATTAGATCGAAAAGAATAAGTTCTTCAGACGAAGAAAATTCCTCTGGTTAAGGTATTGTGGCGACATTGTAGCACCACGAACCCTTCGTAGGTTGCCACAAGCACCAATGTTACTCCTTATTACCTTTCTCCTTAGTACTTAGAAGAAGCGTCGTTATTCACAGGCATTCTCCCCCTACCATCCATGATACAAATACACACCACTAATCATCAAGATTTTATAGACAAGCCATGACACTTTATTTACATATATTTTCAAGATGGGACTTCTTTGGGACGGTACATCAAATAGGAAAAGCTAGGACTCAGCCATGTCCAGCCTAAAACCCCAAAAAGAACCCTCGACCCTCTACATCACACGTGCACAACCCCCATCATAAGTGTCGGCTAACTATCCCAGAAAAAAACACAGTTCCTACTCGTCACGCACGGGCCTCACACCCAATCCGGTGCGTCAGGCGGTGGCGGTGGCAGCATCCCTCTCATCACCCCGTTGTGACGAACGTGGACGGAGACGAACTCCAAGACATTCGAGCTCCCAGCTAGGCCTATGTCGTACATGAAAAAACAACGCACACGAATATATGTCAATCCAGGCACAGAAGGACAGCTGAACTCCTCGCACTCTACCTCGATGTCGGATGGTAAATCGTAAAATGCGCCCCGCGCAACGGCAGGAAGTGGCATGCTGCTAATTTGAAATGTTGGTCCCCAAAAGGGGTGAATACAACCACTCAGCAGGTAAAGGAATCCAATAACCACTCAATGCATCATACAAATCATACATGCATTCCAGGCATTACTTACCTTGAAGCCATGCGCATACTAATCATGCATCATCACCACAATCATAACACATACATGTGTATCATCATGTCATACTCATATCATCGTTATCATGCCATTATTATATCACACACATGTCATCATCACCATATACATGACATCATTATACCGTACACATGTCATCATCATCATGGCATCATCACATCACACATGTCATCATCATCATATACATGACATCATTATACCGTACACATGTCATCATCATCATGGCATCATCACATCACATCACACATCATCATCATGCATATCGTCATGCATTATCATCATGCCATATCATCATCATCATCATACATATCATCATGCCATGTCATATATCATCATCATCATCATCATCATGCATATCATTATGCATATCATCATGCCATGGGTGAATTTTCCACTTTTAACTTTCAATTTGATCACCATATCGCCCATTCCTTGGATCATCAATTTCATCATCCCCTTGGGCAAAGACCTCTGAGGCTTCCGGCATTCAGCCATTTCAGGCCACCGGGCATTCGGCCCCCCACATTCCGGGCATCTCGCATCCCAACTGGCATCACGAGGCATTCCCCTCGGGCAAAGACCTCCGACAGGGCTTCCGGCATTTACACTCCCTAGCCGGGCATTCCGTACCCCAATCCTGGCATCGCGAGGCATTCCTTTCAGGCAAAGACCTCCGACAAGGCTTCCGGCATTTACACTCCCTGGCCGGGCATCCCGCACCCCAATCCTGGCATCGCGAGGCATTCCTTTCGGGCAAAGACCTCCGACTCATCCGGCCTTGTATCTCAATACAATCCGGGCATCATCATCCACCACAACCATCTCCTCATTTATTATTATCCATGTTTACCAATTTCGGTCTTAATTTAGCATGGCATATGATGTGACATCAAACAAGTTATATTCGGCATGGAATTCACACATGCATTTTCAATTCAATGTCATGCATACATCAAGACCTCATCATACATACTACATGGTATAATTATTTATGAAATAAAATTTAATGGAATTTATGGTCAATAAAATAATCCATTTTTTTCATGCCCTTTTTCATTTATTTAAAATTCCAGCTTTTATCATTTTCCAAAAATATTAAATTTAATATCTATAAATTCCCAAAAATTATAAAAATTAAGGCAAGTGATAAACAAGGCAATAGAATGATGATTTCATGTAAAATACATGGCCAAATAAAATTTCACATCATTCCATAAATCACACACAACAGCACATCATTTTCGGATGAAATCAGAATGCACAGTTTCCGAAGAAATTCGATTAAAATATTCATACGACCTCCAAAAATTACGAAATTTTACCGAGTCATGGCCAAGACATTTTTGTACATCTTTCATGAAGACTTCCACGTCAGATTCTTTTTAGATTATTTTCTCCAGTCTCACGAAGCTTCTGGATCCATTACCGCATCGTCCAGTACATACTTCTCCAAAATACTGAGTTTTCACCTACCTATTCTCTTTCGTTTCCTCTGAAATTTTGATATGTTATATATCAAGTTGTCCTCTACAAGTTTCATGCAGAGAGCTAAGTCAAATAACCAGAGTATAGTCATCATTTTAGTCCATGAATTCTCGGGTGTCCCGAAATACATCTCCTGAATTACCGTCTTCAAGATCTAGTCGATTTACTAGGCTCTACTTGTTCGTTTCACTTCAAATTTGAGTATGTTGTATTTTAAGATGTCCCCTACAACTCTCATGAAGATATTGAAGAAATATTCTTAGCACAAATCAACATGGAACCACAAATCCAACAAAAGGTCAGTGAAATCTTTCCAGATCTGAGGTCTCCGTAGGATGAGAGTTTAACCCCAGAAATCTCCATAATTTTCCACGAAATTTCAGTATGTTATATTTTAAGATGTTAGCTACAACTTTCATTAAGAAATCGAAGCCAAAATCGGACTCTAAACATGCATGCAAGCTCAGACAACCTTCTGACTCAAACTGTTCAAGCGAAAACAGCCATACCACCCAAGAACAATCCATCCATACTTCGGTTTTTCCTCACCAAATCACCCAAACTCGACACTATATCAACCATACATGCAAAAACACACATGCAAGAGCAGCTAGAGGACTCCCACCTGCCTCTAGACCACACGAACAGCGGTACACGGCGGCGAACACGGCGGACGGACAGCGGCGACTCCTCCTTGTCTCCTCCTCCCTCTCAGCCGCTCTCCCTCTCTCTCGCACGATCTCCCTCTCTCTCTCTCTCTCTCTCTCTCTCTCTCTCTCTCTCTCTCTCTCTCTCGGCTGAATGAAGCAACCGGCCACTCCTCTCTCTCTCTTCCCTTTTATCCCCCCTAATCCTTATCATTGATAATCATTGCTTGCCTTCAAATTAGCCAATGCATGGCATCCTCCTTTGTGCTACTTGTCCTATTGCATGCATAATGGGCTTTGAATTTGGGCTTGGGCTTGGGCCTCCTTTGTGGCCGGTCGACCACTCCTTCTTGGGCCTCCATGGGCCGGTTAGCTTGGCCCACTAAAGCTTAGGCCAATGGGCCTAAGGCCCAACCTAAAAATTGACTTTTTCCCTCTTTTTTTTTTTTTTGAATTTCTTCTATAAATATTTTTCAATTTTAATGTTCAACATGCCCAAAGTCTTGTGACATTTTGTTTATTGAAATTTAATTTATAAAGTGCATGGCCAAGCATAGATTATTATCATTAATCTATCAAATTTAAATTCTCACAAGCACATGCACAAATCATCTAATCTTAAAAAGACTAATGGCTAAAGCATAAGCCATAGGAAATTTTATTACCTAATTAGAGACTTTAACACACCTTATAATTTGACTTTGAATTTTGGGATGCCACAATTCTCCCCTCCTTAGAGAATTTTGTCCTCGAAATTAGACACCACTCGTGCCTTCTTGAAATAAGTAAGGGTACTTTTCCTTCATCTGATCCTCACTTTCCCATGTGGCTTCCTCCATATCATGATGTTGCCATAATACCTTAACCAGAGGAATCTTCTTAGTCCTAAGAATTTGCTCCTTTCGATCCAATATCTGCATAGGCTCTTCAATGTACCTTACTTTCTCATCCACTATGATGGCTTCATGATCGAGTATGTGACCAGGATCCAGCTGGTACTTTCTCAACATCGATACATGAAACACATCGTGCAGATTTTCTAACTTAGGAGGTAGCGCTAAACGATAAGCTACATCCCCTATCCTCTTGAGTATTTCAAAAGGTCCAACAAATCTAAGGCTTAACTTACCCTTCATCCCGAATCGAGATATCCCTTTCATTGGAGATATCTTAAGGAATACATGGTCTCCTACACTAAATTCCAAAGGCCTTCTACGCCTATCTGCGTAGCCTTTCTATCTACTCTGAGCTATTTTAAGCCTTTCCCTGATAATTTCAACAGCCTCAGTGGTAACTTGTACCATTTCAGGTCCTGTCAATTTCCTCTCACCTACTTCGCTCCAACAGATAGGAGTCCTACATCTCCTTTCATATAATGCCTCATAGGGAGCCATGCCTATACTCTTCTGAAAACTATTATTATAGGCAAACTCTACCAAATGCAATCTTTCATCCCAATTTCCTTTGAAATCGATTACACAAGCTCTTAACATATCCTCTAATATCTCGGATCACTCTTTCGATTGACCATCTGTCTGGGGATGAAAAGCAGTACTAAACTGGAGCTTAGTCCCCAATGCAACTTGAAGACTTCGCCAAAAGTTCGAAATAAACCTCGAATCTCGATCTGAAGTAATGGTCACGGAACACCATGTAAGCGTACCACTTGACTTACATACATGTCCGCATACTTATCCATTGAGTAGTCCATGCGAATCGCTAAGAAATGAGCCGACTTAGTCAAACGATCCGCTATAACCCAAATTGAGTCATGACTGCTTGACGTCATTGGCAATCCTTGCACAAAGTCCATCGTTATATGTTCCCATTTCCATTCTGGAATGTCTAATGGTCTCAAGAGTCCTGCGGGTTTACGATGTTCCGCTTTCACTTGCTAGCATGTCAAACATTGAGAAACGTACTTAGCCGTATCTGCCTTCATACCATTCCACCAAAATTGCTGACGCAAATTTCTATACATCTTTGTACTACCTGGGTGGATACTATAATTACTCTTATGTGCCTTCAACAGAATTTCCTTCTTTAACTCTTCATTGTCGGGAACACAAAGTCGTCCTTGACATCTCACTATTCCATCATCAGAGATTTGAAATTCCGATCTTTTTCCTAAAGATACAGCATCTTTCACTTTCAAAATCTCTAGGTCAGATTTTTGCAGGATTTTAATTTTCTGGGTAATCTCCGACTCAATCTTTAATGCACTAAGCATACCAGTATGACAATCCATTTCCAATTTAATTTTTGAGTCTGCTACAAACTTTAACAATTCCCATTCTGCCATCCTCAAACTAGCCATTTCCATAGCCGACTTACGACTAAGAGCATCCGCTACTCTATTCGTTTTCCTTGGATGATATCTTATCTCACAATCATAGTCCTTCAACAACTCCATCCACCTCCTTTGTCTCATGTTCAACTCCTTTTGTGAGAACAGATACTTCAAACTCTTGTGATCCGTATAAATCTCAAACTTCTCCCCATACAAATAGTGTCTCCATATCTTCAAGGCAAACACTATAGCTGCTAGTTCTAAATCATGCGTCGGGTAATTCAGCTCATGGGGTTTCAATTGTCCGGATGCATAGGCTACAACTTTGCCATGCCTGCATCAACACACATCCTAGTCCTTTGTGAGATGCATCACTATACACCGTGAAACCATCGAGTCCAAAAGTAGATACGGTAATTGGAGCTGAAGTCAATTTCCTTTTGAGCTCCTAGAAACTTCTTTCACATTCCCCATTCCATTCAAATTTTACATTCTTTCGGGTTAACTTAGTTAAAGGTCAGCCTTGAAAATCCTTCAATGAATCTCCTATAATAACCAGCTAGTCCTAAGAAACTTCGTATTTCGGTGGGTGTCGTTGGTCTCGGCCAATTCACTACCATTTCAACTTTTGCCAGGTCTACTGCAATTCCTTCTCCTAACACCACATGTCCTAAAAATATTATCTGGTCCAGCCAAAACTCACACTTACTAAACTTATCATACAACTTATGCTCTCTCAGGGTCTGCAAAACTATCCTCAAATGTTGCTCATGCTCTTTAGACCCTTTTGAATATACCAGAATATCATCAATAAAAACAATCACAAACTGGTCTAAGTAAGGCTGAAATACTCTATTCATCAGATCCATAAATGCAGCCGGCGCGTTAGTCAATCCAAATGGCATAACAAGGAACTCGTAGTGTCCATAACGAGTCCTGAACGCAGTCTTAGGAATGTCCTCCTTCTTAATCCTCAACGATGGTATCCCGACCTTAAGTCAATCTTAGAGAAGACCGAACTTCCCGGAGTTGGTCAAACAAGTCATCAATTCTAGGCAAAGGATACTTATTCTTAATGGTCACCTGGTTCTGCCTATAGTCAATGCACAAGCGCATCGATCCATCTTTCTTTTTCACAAACAAGACCGGTGCACCCCAAGGTGAAGCACTTGGTCTAATGAATCCTTTGTCAAGCAACTCATGCAGTTGTACTTTCAACTCCTTCAATTCAACTAAGGCCATCCTATATGGGGCTTTTGATATTGGTCTTGTTCCGTGCATTAATTCAATTTCAAATTCCCGCCGGGCAAAGAATCCAGGCAATTCCTCGGGAACACATCTTGAAATTCGTTAACTACACGAACTTCCTCAAGTTTAGGCTCCTCCCTTGCATAATCTCTAACTATGGCTAGGTACACTTGACATCCTTTGTCAAGTAACTTACAGGCTTCTACCGCCGAAATAAGTGTTACAGGAAGATGGGTCTGACATCCTAAAAATTCACAACTAGACTGATCAGGTAAAATGAATTGAATCACTCTTCTATAACAATTGCTTTCTAATGTCAGTCCTCAGCCCTTTTAGGAATCTCTTAGCCTTCTCCTCCTGATCCTCAATCAATCTAGGAGCATATCTAGACAATTCAAAAAATCTAGCCTCATGCTGATCTACCGTCAACCCCTTTTGTTCTAGCTGAACAAATTCAGTAATCTTCCTATCCTTAGCACAATCAGAAAAATGCTTCCTATTAAAAGCTCTAACAAACTCCTCCCTGGGATTCACATCAATATCGGTGGAAAGATTATGTCCTTCAAAGCTCTCCACCAAAACTTCGCATTTCCCTCCAACTGGTACTCTGCTAAAACTATTTTCTCAAAGATCGCAGTGCAGTCCAAACCGGAAAATTCGTTCCATCCCATCAATCCATTGCTCCGCCTCCTCGGGACTTCCCATTCCATTGAACTTATGTGGCTTCAACTTCAGAAATTGCCCCACCAGTCCTTGAGTACGGCGTTCTACTCCGGGCTGTTGCTGCGCTTGCCTTTCCATCAGATTTCCAATATTGGCTAATGTCTATAGGATGTCTTCCATTCGGGGTTCAACCCTTGCAGCAAAGGCTTCAGTCCTCGATGGATGAGCACTTCCAGCTCGCACCATATATTTTCAAGATGGGACTTCTTTGGGTCGGTACATCAAAAAGGAAAAGCTAGGACTCAGCCATGTCCAGCCTAAAACCCCAAAAAGAACCCTCGACCCTCTACATCACACGTGCACAACCCCCATCCTAAGTGTTGGCTAACTATCCTAGAAAAAAACACAGCTCCTACTCGTCACGCACGGGCCTCACACCCAATCCGGTGCGTCAGGCGGTGGCGGTGGCAACATCCCTCTCATCACCCCGTCGCGACGAACGTGGACGGAGACGAACTCCTGGACAATCAGGCCCCCAGCTAGGCCTATGTCGTACATGACAAAACAGCGCACACGAATATATGTCAATCCAGGCACAGAAGGACAGCTGAACTCCTCGTACTCTACCTCGACGTCGGATGGTAAACCGTAAAATGCGCCCCGCGCAACGGCAGGAAGCGGCATGCTGCTAATCTGAAATGTTGGTCCCCAAAAGAGGTGAGTACAACCACTCAACGGGTAAATGAATCCAATAACCACTCAATGCATCATACAAATCATACATGCATTCCAGGCATTACTTACCTTGAAGCCATGCGCATACTAATCATGCATCATCACCACAATCACAACACATACATGTGTATCATCATGTCATACTCATATCATCGTTACCATGCCATTATTATATCTCACACATGTCATCATCACCATATACATGACATCATTATACCGTACACATGTCATCATCATCATGGCATCATCAAATCACACATGTCATCATCATCATGGCATCATCAAATCACACATGTCATCATCATCATATACATGACATCATTATATGTCAATCCAGGCACAGAAGGACAGCTCAACTCCTCGCACTCTACCTCAACGTCGGATGGTAAACCGTAAAATGCGCCCCGCGCAACGGTAGGAAGCGGCATGCTGCTAATCTGAAATGTTGGTCCCCAAAAGGGGTGAGTACAACCACTCAGTAGGTAAAGGAATCCAATAACAACTCAATGCATCATACAAATCATACATGCATTCCAAGTATTACTTACTTTGAAGCCATGCGCATACTAATCATGCATCATTACCACAATCATAACACATACATGTGTATCATCATGTCATACTCATATCATTGTCACCATGCCATTATTATATCACACACATGTCATCATCACCATATACATGACATCATTATACCATACACATGTCATCATCATCATGGCATCATCACATCACACATGTCATCATCATCATATACAAGACATCATTATACCGTACACATGTCATCATCATCATGGCATCATCACATCACATCACACATCATCATCATGCATATCGTCATGCATTATCATCATGCCATATCATCATCATCATCATACATATAATCATGCCATGTCATATATCATCATCATCATCATCATGCATATCATTATGCATATCATCATGCCATATCATCATCATCATCATGCATATCATCATGCCATGTCATATATCATCATCATCATCATCATCATCATCATCATCATCATGTATATCATTATGCATATCATCATGCCATATCATCATCATCATCATCATACATATTATCATGCCATGTCATATATCATCATCATCATCATCATTATGCATATCATCATGCCATAGGTGAATTTTCCACTTTTAACTTTCAATTTGATCACCACATCACCCATTCCTCGGATCATCAATTTCATCATCCCCTCGAGCAAAGACCTCCGAGGCTTCCGGCATTCAGCCATTTCAGGCCACCGGGCATCCGGCCCCCCACATTCCGGGCATCTCGCATCCCAACTAGCATCACGAGGCATTCCCCTCGAGCAAAGACCTCCGACAGGGCTTCCGGCATTTACACTCCCTGGCCAGGCATTCCGCACCCCAATCCTGGCATCGCGAGGCATTCCTTTTGGCAAAGACGTCCGACAAGGCTTCCGGCATTTACACTCCCTGGTCGAGCATCCCGCACCCCAATCCTAGCATTGCGAGACATTCCTTTTGGGCAAAGACCTCCGACTCATCCGGCCTTGTATCTCAATACAATCCGGGCATCATCATCCACCACAACCATCTCCTCATTTAACATTATCCATGTTTACCAATTTCGGTCTTAATTTAGCATGGCATATGATGTGACATCAAACAAGTTATATTCGGCATGGAATTCACACATGCATTTTCAATTCAATGTCATGCATACATCAAGACCTCATCATACATACTACATGGTATAATTATTTATGAAATAAAATTTAATGGAATTTATGGTCAATAAAATAATCCATTTTTTTCATGCCCTTTTTCATTTATTTAAAATTCCAGCTTTTATCATTTTCCAAAAATATTAAATTTAATATCTATAAATTCCCAAAAATTATAAAAATTAAGGCAAGTGATAAACAAGGCAATAGAATGATGATTTCATGTAAAATACATGGCCAAATAAAATTTCACATCATTCCATAAATCACACAAAACAACATATCATTTTCGGATGAAATCAGAATGCACAGTTTCCGAAGAAATTCGATTAAAATATATATACGACCTCCAAAAATTACGAAATTTTACCGAGTGATAGCCAAGACATTTTCGTACATCTTTCCTGAAGACTTCCAAGTCAGATTCTTTTTAGATTATTTTCTACAGTCTCACGAAACTTCTGGATCCATTACCGCATCGTCCAGTACATACTTCTCCGAAATACTGAGTTTTCACCTACCTATTCTCTTTCGTTTCCTCTGAAATTTGGATATGTTATACATCAAGACTTCCTATACAAGTTTCATGAAGAGATATAAGTCAAATAACCAGAGTATAGTCGTCATTTTAGTCCATGAAGTCTCGGGTGTCCCGAAATACATCTCCAGAATTACCGTCTTCAAGATCTAGTCGATTTACTAGGCTATACTTGTTAATTTCACTTCAAATTTGAGTATGTTGTATTTTAAGATGTCCCCTACAACTTTCATGAAGAGATTGAAGAAATATTCTTAGCACAAATCAACATGGAACCACAAATCCAACAAAAGGTCAGTGAAATCTTTCCAGATCTGATGTCTCCGTAGGATGAGAGTTTAACCCCAGAAATCTCCATAATTTTCCACAAAATTTCAGTATGTTATATTTTAAGATGTTAGCTACAACTTTCATTAAGAAATCGAAGCCAAAATCGGACTCTAAACATGCATGCAAGCTCAGACAACCTTCTGACTCAAACTGTTCAAGCGAAAACAGCCATACCACCCAAGAACAATCCATCCATACTTCGGTTTTTCCTCACCAAATCACCCAAACTCGACACTATATCAACCATACATGCAACAAACACACATGCAAGAGCAGCTAGAGGACTCCCACCTGCCTCTAGACCACACGAACAGCGGTACACAGCGGCGAACACGGCGGACGGACGGTGGCGACTCCTCCTTGGCTCCTCCTCCCTCTCGGCCGCTCTCCCTCTCTCCCTCTCTCTCTCTCTCTCTCTCTCTCTCTCTCTCTCTCTCTCTCTCTCTCTTGGCTGAATGAAGCAACCAGCCACTCCTCTCTCTCTCTTCCCTTTTATCCCCCCTAATCCTCATCATTGATAATCATTGCTTGCCTTCAAATTAGCCAATGCATGGCATCCTCCTTTGTGCCACTTGTCCTATTGCATGCATAATGGGCTTTGAATTTGGGCTTGGGCTTGGACCTCCTTTGTGGCCGGTCGACCACTCCTTCTTGGGCCTCCATGGGCCGGTTAGCTTGGCCCACTAAAGCTTAGGCCAATGGGCCTAAGGCCCAACCTAAAAATTGACTTTTTCCCTCTTTTTTTTTTGAATTTCTTCTATAAATATTTTTCAATTTTAATTTTCAACATGCCCAAAGTCTTGTGACATTTTGTTTATTGAAATTTAATTTATAAAGTGCATGGCCAAGCATAGATTATTATCATTAATCTATCAAATTTAAATTCTCACAAGCACATGCACAAATCATCTAATCTTAAAAAGACTAATGGCTAAAGCATAAGCCATAGGAAATTTTATTACCTAATTAGAGACTTTAACACACCTTATAATTTGACTTTGAATTTTGGGATGCCACAGACATCATTATATGGAAGAGGCTACATGGGAAAGTGAAAAAGAAATGAAGGAAAAGTACCCTCTTTTGTTTTATGAGATGTAAGTAACGTCCAATTTCGAGGACGAAATTCTCTAAGGAGGGGAGAATTGTGGCATCCGAGAATCTTGACGACCCTCAATTATGCGACGGCTGTGAGTAATCGACGGGAGTATCATCGGTACCACTTTTGGCCTAGTTTCATCACCACTCGATGACCCGAAATATTTACTTTTGAAGAAAAAGAAATTTCGTCTTTGAATGGCTATATGGACAATTGCACCAACGGCCACATTATTTTATCTCTTGGACCAAACCTCCTATGTACATTGTCGCAACCCCATGCAGCCTTGCCGATTTCTTTCTCCATGCAAGGGTTTCAATCATGTACTCGTACATGAAGCAAATCGATTATGGGAATATTAATTGATTTTTATGGAATCCAGAATGCCTTATGTACATAAATTATGGGCTTATTTTTTTTAGATTATGGGCCATTTAATTTGGACCTTTGGCCACAAATTTTCGGGCCCAAGTAGGCCCAAGAAGCCTCCAAGGTTGTCGACCAAAATAAAAGGGGGCGGGAACTGGATAGAGGAGGCCACGCCACCCTCCACTTGTCCTTTCCTTGAAGCCATTTGTCACCTGCATGCAAAATTTAATTAGTTAACTAATGAATGAAAAAAAAAAAAGGGAATTTGGAACTAAGGAGAGAGAGAGAGAGAGAGAGAGAGAAACCGAGAGTTTAAGCGAGCAGTCCGAGCGAGAGAGAAAGAGAGTTCGAGTGAGAGAGCAGGTCGCGAGTGTGAGCCGTGAGGAAGGAAGAGGAGGATCGCCTTCCGCCGTGTCTGAGCTGCCGCCATCGACGCCGCCGATCCCCGTCGCCGATTGAGCTGCGTTCGAAGTCCCAAGTTTCTGTTTTGTTTGCCAATCAAGCTAGGAGTTGAGGCAAGTGAAAGTTCATTGATCTATGTGTTGCATGCTGCAATTTTCTGGTGAAATGCTAGTAGATGTGAGAAAATGCAGAATAGGAAGCTGCATGGAGTTTTTGGCTGATAAAGATGAAGATTTAATGCTGAAATGTGGAGGATTGAATGTGATGTTGCTGTTTTGTGTTGGATTGCACTAAACGAGTAATAGATTGAAGCTACCAGTCATTACATGTAGTATTAGGGTCTTGCATGTTCGAAAATTGAGTGTGAGATGGCTGTGTCGATCGAGCAAGGTGAGGAAGTGGTTGCCGAGTGGAAAGATGTGGTATATGTTGTGGTGAGTGAGCTTAGGGATGAATATATGTTTTGAGCCGAGCCGTGGAAGGTTTCTCTGTCAATAAGAACTCGCCAAAAGTGTTCTTAGATGCTATGGAAGAGACTTGAAGTGTTGAAAAGGAGATTGGTAGAGAAACAAATGGTTGGACTGAGCTAGAAATGAAGAAAACCATATACGAAGATTCTGTTTTAGAGGAATATGGATAGAAAGTCTTGTTATTGGCGTCGCTTTGATTTATAATGATGAAAATAAGGAAAGGAACCATTTTATTTAAATATTACACCAATTAGATGGAGTTGGGCATCTAGCTATAGCCATAGGAATGTAAATTATGAAGGTAGAAGCGAACCTATTGAAAACAGTGAACTGTTTCGTAGAGAATAGCTTGACCCGTGATGATTCCGTGAATTTTCTGTAATTTTATAGATAGAATTGGAATTTTAACCCACAATGAAAGTTTTAGGAAACATTCTTAGAAATAACATATCAAAATTTGAGAAAAAACGGACAAGATTTAGTTGGTGAAATGAATTTTCTTCTGTAGGTACCGAATCTAAAAGTTACTGTAGAATTTTGAAGGAAACAGAAAACTATTACTCTTTATACACAACGAATTTGACTTAGTGTCCTTCACGAAATTTCTTTCTTTTGGTCTCATATATAACACATCAAAATTTCAGAATTTTCTGAGTTCATTTAGGGGTTACTCTGAAATTATTACTAAAACTGCGCATTGTGATGTTTGAGCCGCTTTGTTCCGATTTTGTTCAATTTGTCCCAAAGGTGAATGCATTTTAAATTTCTATTTGACATGATGATACTGGCATTGGAATATTATGCAATCTTGAGATTTGATGAGGGATTCTTGGGACATCTTGTCATTGCATTTGAAAGTATTTTTGGAAATTAAAATGTTAATTGTTGCCATTGGACCCCGGGGTCAACGATGCCCCGGGAGTCAGGATGCCCAAAGGATCGAATGAGTTGATGCCTTGTGGATGCTTGGTGGCCCTAAGTGGCTGAATGCCGGAGGTCTTTCATCGGGAGCTTCGGGATGCCCGGTTGTATGCTAGTCGGTACGTAAATCCGGAGGGCCGGGGTAACCATTCTCATGGTGAGCCTCAGAGGGTTTTCCTCGTGATGCCAAGTGGGGTACAAGATGCCTAGAGCCGTGATATGCTCCAGATGCCCGGTGGCCCTAAGTGGCTGAATGTCGGAGGCTTTCGTGATGCCAGGGTGGATGCGAATGCCTGGAGGGACGCAAACATTGGTCCTTCGGGGGATGAAACCTTTTGAATGATAAAATGAATGATTCTACTATATGTGTGTTGGTCTGGTTATAGGACTAAGTTGTATGGCATGGAATGGGACATGTCATTACAGTTTGGCCCTATGATCGAGACTTGTGTAACTAGACATGATGTATTTTGATCCATTGAAACTGCATTTGCCATTGCGTTGAAGAATTTCATGATTTTGATGCATGCTTATTCTTTTACTTGTTTTTGTCTATCTTGCATGAATCTGGATATTGATGGTAATGCTTGATATAGTTTGATGAATCTTTTCCTACTGAGTGGCTGTACTCACCTCGTGTGGGGACTAACATTTCAAATTAAAAGATGCCTCTACTGCCTGTCACATGTGGTACTTTTTACGGTGTCCTAGTCGATGTTGAGTGCATGTGTTCAGAGCACACTCATGTAGGGATTCGAGGATTGGTTTTCATCCGAGTACGGGTTCTAGTCATGTATGACGTCGGTTTACCTAATGGCCCCACGGTTTAGGAGTTTCTGTCGGTGCACGTTCGTCATGATGGGATCATGCTAGGGATGCTGCTGCTGCCGCCAACCGATGGACCGGGTTGGGTGTGATCGTGTGTGACAGGTAGCAAATGAAACTTTTTGGACTGCCAACACTACCTGATAGACTTTTGTATAGGACTGAATGGAAAGGAAAGCCATCTGAAGGTCGAGTTATCTTTTGAGTATGTAGCCGGGTATAGAAAACCACGGGAAATTTTGGTATACCGACTTATGATGTCTATCAAGCTTATGTAAATACAAGTGCTCGGCTTTATCTTATAAAACTATCTAGTGGGTGTGTATTATTTCAAAACTTTTTGAGATAGGGAGAGATGATATCGCTTCCGCTATATATTTATAACTACGCATGGACCAATCTAAATGATATAAACCCCCAGGACTTATGGACCTATTATAATTCCATGGTATCAGAGTGATATATTATCAGGTCAGATGAAAGGTAAGTGGACTGTGGCGACTCGAGCGGATCGGAGGGCCATTCAAGGGGTGCCATAGTTGGATTTTTCTTTTTTGACAAAAATGAAATTTGTAACTGAAAAGATTAATAATGGCACTGAAGACTATTGTTGCACATTACGAGAAAAGAATAAAGACCATACAATAATTTCTCAACCAGCAATAGATGGACGCGAGCCTTGATTTGAAAGTCACTTGCTTCGTCATTACCCAACATGCACGAAGACTATAGTTGCAATAATCGCATTCATTAAAATAAAGCAATACATGCTTTTTCACTAGCAATTGAAAGTATTATTCTTATAAATCAATCACTCACTCTCCTGTAAAATAACCCCATCTCTTTCCCGCAATAAAACCGAATGAACTGACAGATCTCAACAGTAACGTCATTTTATCGAACAAAAGATGTTGTTACCTGCTTCATAATCATTTTCCATCTCCGAATGTGTGGTATTGCACGTGTCATGTGAGCTCAAATGGGACTACAAGGAAGAGTGCTGCCATTTTCATTCTCTGTTGATAGCTGCTTGAATCTGCTCAAGACTCCTCCCTTTCGTTTCAGGGACCACCAGGATCATGAACACCATCCCTGCGGCGTTAATCACTGCATAAAGAAGGAAGGTACCTGTGAAGCAAGACGGCGGAGTTATTTGCTTTCGACAAGTTTTGCGGAAGCATATTCTGACATTTTTCTCATGGGAAGAATGCTTTAATATTTACTACCCCATCTATTAATCATTCTGCAGAAAGACCCACTTCACTTATTTTCTTTTCTAAATGACATGTCAACTCAATTTTCGTGATATTCGAATCTAGGTAGAAGTTGCTGTAACACATTGATTGAAATAAATGGACTGAATATGCATTTGAGACCGTGAATAACAGAGTGACGGACACCTCCAGCTCCAAATAGGATTGAAGTTTTTGGGAAAAGCTAAGTCTCAAGTCTATAGTTTGATTGAATTCGCGCAACAACTCATGTTCCAATGTGACAAATGTTTATCGTGCTCCTGCCAGAGCAACAGTTCAAAGAGCGTTTTCAGCAGAGTCGTACCGTAGGAGCTCCAGCTCATTAAGTAGTTGAAAGTGTAGGAAACTGCCCAAGCGCCGAACCAGTTTACTAGTGTTGCAAACCCTCCAGCTGCTCCTTTGATATTAATGAGGAAAATCTGAACACCAAGAACACATTACATGATTGGCAAAAGTTTTTGAAATACTCGTAACAACCCCAGTTATGGAAACGACCCTTTAATTTGATAAGCATGAAACTTCAGGGGATGTTTAGGATTACCTCGGACATCACAACCCAAGGAACCGTGCCCATTCTAGCGGAAAATGCTGCTATGTTTAGCTGAACATTGGGAAAAAACAGAACAAAAAATTTATAGTGGGGAGTTGTTGTGGCGGCCAACCGGATAGAGCCAGAAAGAGATCAAGGCAGGTGAGACTATGACCAGAATGCCGGTGACTGCAAGTATCGGGACAGCATCAGCTGCCAGATCATGAACCTGGCTTGGAAGATCCTCAAAAAATTACTGGTTGACAAGCATTGCAAAGCAGAAGACACCAGGACTGATAGTATTTACCTTTAGAAAGAATGAAAGGGCAGTTACCATGCATCCCAGGACCAATCCTGTCCCCGAGATCTGCAATTGAGAGAGAGAGAGAGAGAGAGAGAGAGAGAAAGAAGGTTATGGTTCAAGTTGCAGAACTCACGAAAGGGGCAGAACCAGAAAAGCTTTGTTACTATAGACATGATTTGTCAGCGACTTTCATCTATTTTACCAAGAGAAGGGGCTTTCTTCCAGCTCTATCGACCAGTGCAGCACCAATAGTCGTGACAATAACCTGCAAAAATTTACTCTTTAAGCGTGACGTGTATAAAACTAGATCCCCAGCAAAGAGGAAAGGGCGAGAATTACAGACCTGGAGGATTGCATAAGTTATGGTTCCAACGCTGGAGCAGAAACCTGAGGAGATTGTACAAATGCGATTATAGAGGCGAGACTAATACCTTGCTTGTGAGATTCAACACTATATTATGTGAACAGCTCATTCAGTGATAATTAAGTAGACCAAAAGCATTCGAATATTAACTGGATTTTATAAATTGGAACCCTTGCTTTGCTTTTTATTTGGTTATCCGTTCTGGAATCATAAAATGCAATGCATAGTTTCATTATTGTGGTGCCCAAGAGCTTCTTGCTATTAACTTCATACCTGCTTCCTCGAAAATATTGCTTGTATAGAAACAGACACCGTTTATCCCTCCGAACTGCTGGACGACCATCAATCCAACACCAATCTGGCCAAAATTTAACAAATTTGTCAGCAAAAAGAACAACAATGGGAAATATCACCGAAAGTACAACTACTGCATACTCCCGATCCACAGGGCATTCCAAGAAACCAACGAAGGAGGGACTTTATTGGATACATAGCAGTAAATGCAGAGAGAAGATTATGATGACAGAGCTCAGATATCTTCTCTGAAATAAATCGAGAATGCTGGCTTTCGGGAGAAGTTGAAGAGTTTCAATGTAGTCCTGTCAAGAAAAACAAATTTGATCATTCCGTCAGCTATTCGTACTTATAAAGTTGAGGCACTAAGATGAAACGAGTATAGACTTAAAGCCTTTTACTTGTATTTCAGCAGCCTCTTCAGAAATATCCGCATCCTTTCCTCGAAGTTTCTGCAGCGCTGCTTCAAACTCCTTTTCGTGGCCCATTTTCGCCTGCATTTGGCAGAATCCTAAAATTCATTCCAACACTACAAATCCCTCTCGTCCAACAATTCAGATAAGAAGAGGCAGGTGTTCATCTTGATTTGTTACCAGCCATCTAGGAGACTCTGGAATGTAAAACAGGCCGAACAGTAGGACTGCACAGGGGATTACACCTGCATAAACCGCAGATGTTCAAGGTGGTTTCAGACTTGGACTTTTCTATGCAACATTGACACTAAACTTGAATTATGCTACTTTTTCTGTTTTACCAATTAATGCCAAAACCCTCCAAGCTAATACTGTCCCGATTATGAAGGAAACGGACACTCCAGAAACGATCATAAGCTGTGGAGAGAAGAGAACGTGTTAGGCCTAGTAGGTTCTGTAGGATGTACATATATACACCATCTTGCACTTGCAAAAGGGAAAAATTTACCACAAGCTAAGGCCTTTTGCCAATAGCTCCACGCTTGCAATTTTAACCGAGAATGTTCATACAAAATCTTTGCCTGATTGACAGCAGTCAAAGCTCCACGGAGATTTTTGGGTGTAATTTCAGCTATAAATGTCGGTACCTGGACATAAATTAGAAAAAGATTAACCAATCTAAACCGAAGAGAGAGCTTCATGCTGTCACTGTGAATCGAGTCCAGCATGTTGTCGTAGAACAACTTGCTACATGAAATGTGTGTGGTACGAAGTGAGGAATTACCACATAGGAAAAGACTCCCATTCCACATCCCGTGGCCAATCTTCCAATATCCAGAGCAAGTGCTCCCAAATTCACTCAAAATTAAACAAAACAGAGAGTTGATGAGACTTGAAGTTCTTATGCAACTAATCGACCTTCACCTATGATAAGGCTTGTAAATAGGATATGGACACACCTCAGCAAAGTAAATAGCAAGCCATCCTGCTACACAAAGAGCGCTCGCTATTCTCATTGTCTGCATTTTGAGGCAAATGTTTATGTTGTCACGTCCTCCTTCCATGATATGACTAAATCCCAAAGCTAAAACTCTCAAAGAGTCTTGAACAACACTGTTCTGTTTTACATTGTGAACGACGCACTCATTTGCTGCTTACCCATTTACGGCCGACAAAATCAGCGATTGGTCCTCCGGTAATTGCACCAACCATTGCACCGAATGTCAGTATGGATCCAAAGACTGAATACTGTTGTAAGACACATAAAGAGTAACTGCAAATCAGCTTGAGTTCAGTGAGAGAAAGAACTTCAGTTTCCATCTAGCTAACAATGCTATAAGTCACCGAATGTCCGAGAAGCTCAGTGGAAAGCTATTCTGAACAAACCTATCACTTTGATCAGAAACCTGAATGATATGCAGTCGCAATTTTCAGCTGACAATACCCAATCCAAATCTCCCCATTTTTGGTTTTCTTGTCCTGAGGTGTCCAACAATGGAACTCGATGCGAAAATTCGGTATACATTTCACTCGTTACAATGCAGAAAGAATAAGATGTCTAGAGAAAGAAGTATCTCTACCTCAAAGCCAACATCCTTATTTTTGAGAGAGTCTTGTTTATAAAGTTTTTGATCATATAACTCGTCCATATTATGGACCCGGAATATGAGCAGATCATTACTTTGATTTTCTTGTATATGGGTGCCTTCAGTGACAAGTCCGATATTGAATCGAAGCAACGAACAAAGACAACACGACATGTGCTTCTCAACACTCGCAGGTAAACTCGACATACCTCAGCTGTAGAGAGACTAAGTTCCTCCACTATAGCATCCTGAGTTGTTGATGAATAACCTGCCTGAAAATCCAATGAAACAATTTCTCATTAGATTCAATTAATCACATCCTTTTCATTTTAACCATTACTACTGGACCTGGACTTTTCAAAAAGAAATTGCATTTCCTACTTACGCAGGTCCCCAATTCATAGGAACCGCAAACCGCAACGAATGTGGTGAAATAGACCATCCATGGACAACCCTCATCGGTCCTTCTCTAGCGGCACAAGGAGCCGCTCTCTTACTCCTTCTCTGTCCCCGGTTTCTTGATTTTCAATGTCCTCGTTAATCGCCATGCTTGCTCGCCTTACAAAAATGCTCCTTTGTTCTCTATCTGACTACGTACGAGGAACTAGCAAATCTATAAGCTCCAGAGAAGATAAGTTCTCTTTCCAACGTGGCTAGTCTGCTTGCTTTATATGGATAACTCGAAATGAGAAACCCCAAGTGCTAATACGGAAACCCCATCTCCGATCGGTTTATACTCGTGGTTTCTAGGAATTCCTTGCGGACCTCAGTCTTGCAAACTGGCAAGCAACTCTCTGCTTTTCTGACTCGCCTCCGTTAATGGTACTGGAATCACTAATGGAACAGAGTCTCCGAATACAGCAGGATCACAGATGTAAAGGGCTGCATCGTTCTTTATGAGCAAGGAGTAAGTAAAAACATGGAACTGGACTTTCTCAATGACACGGCTCTATCTTTTTCAGCCAACCACCGGCTAGGAAAACCAGAGTGTTTTTCTAACCTGGAAAGTAATTAAGTTCTGTCCATTTTTCCATGGAGGCATTGTTATCTTCAACTTTAACCCACGTTTATCGTGTAAGAAAGATAAGATCTCAATTAATAGTTTCTTATCTCTTTGGTGCAATAAGAAATTATCAAGAAAAAAGAACTGTTCTGCTAGAACATTACTTTTCCAATTGGACGATGAGCACAAGATAATTTCGGCCGGACCTTCTTATGGGGACACATTATCTTCCCTTTCTATTTTTTAAAAGAACCACTACTACATATGCGAACAAAAAGCATGCATATAGCCTCCTTTGTGGTCAATGTCAATGACGCTTTTGATGTCTACTCAAATGGTAAGACTAGATAGCAGGAATTTCAAAAAGGGATGTTTTTCATCTTTCCATAGTGGCCAATTTTGCGGAAAATGGCAATTTATAGTGGCAAGAGGTAGACAGAATTGCTTTCTACCAAGGACGTCATGTACTGCCGACGCCCATGAATCTAAAGAATTCAGCCACCATGAAGCCAGCCGACGGGAAAGAATTCACAGGCACAACGGAATGGACCATAAAGTTGCAGAGCACATTGGCCAAAAATATCCAACCACCATTCCCCAACTACTTTATTGGTCCACATTTGCTGCATCTTCGTCTTCTTTCACTTCACGATTCAGAATATATCTTACTCTTGATCTAATAGCCACTCACATATTTTTGTTTTGATAAATATTATTCACATACTTCCAAGAAAAACCCCACATTGAGAACATTAATTTGCCCCTCCATGTGAACTCATTTTAGCATCTTCCTAATGGTTTGAGCAGACTGAAAAAGTGATTTTTGAATGGTAGAATTAGTGTAGATATTTGTTATTTTCAAAAGAAGAGGTAAGTGGTCATGGGATGAGAAAGAAGGTGTATTTCATTATATTTTTCTCAAAAAACTTAGACAAAACAAATATGCTAATCTTATAAGCACATAGTGGGATTTGTATTTCAAATGTATTAGAAGAAAAAAGACACAACAAATGTCATAACTTTTGTACAACGATCACTTAAATACCATAACTTTTTATTCAATCACTTAAATGTCATAATTGATCACTTAAGCGCTGTAATTTTTCATTAATAAGGAAATCCGATTTGAACGTTCTTTAAAAGTTACAACACTCAAATGATCAATTAAAGGTTATGGCACTCAAGTAAAGATTTTTTTTTTTTTTAAGTCATGACGCTCAAGTAATTGAAAAACAATGTTATGGCACTTAGATGAGCACCGCACGAAAGTTATGATACTTGTGGTGTCCTTACCTCAATATCTTAATATCCTTTTTCCATTCATGACACCAAATCCCATAAGATATAATAAAAAGCACACAGAAAAAAAAAATTTAGCTAATGTTATGTAATTGTAAGCATCTAATGTCACACCCTGATCCTCGGGGACGCGCCCATCCTTCTACTAGGTTGATTTTAACGTGCGATATCCCATGACTAAGTATCACTGACCCTTTCTTTTTATTACGCATGCGGAAGTAGTTATAAATCCTCAGACAATAAAACAATGTGATAGAAAAGCAGGTCATATTTTTCATATTGAAATTCACAATCACACTTTTATTAACAGCACAACTCATAGTATATTTACAATATAATTCACAGCATACTTGTCTCACACCTATCTACACTAAGAAATGGTTCACAAAAAGGGATGGGATCTCAATCCGCATCCGGGTTGTACTCAAGATCCCTCTCTGAATCATCTTTTGCTTCAAAAATCTTTCTCCTCCTCAGGTTTCACATTAGTGCACTCATCCTTAGGTTCCTCCTCCTTAGCTCCCCCTCAGGGTCCTGAAATGGTTATTCAATAACCAATGAGACCACGTCTCAGCGAATTCTACCCCCTAATACCCAATTAGTAAGTCAATACACTAAGGGCTGCCTAAACACGCACAGGTCAAAGGACTTACCTTGGCCTCAGATTCCACCTGCAAATTAAGGTTAAATACAGATATTCAAACAATTCACGACATCCGATCAAATCGTTGATCAATCGACTTTATCGATTACATGTCAATCGGACCATCTCTAAGTCATTCCCACTCATACCATGATTCTCAGATGGTGTACTCATTCACCAAATCACATGTGTTTCTTGAGCGTCGTTTTCGCCAATGACATACCGATCACCGACACCATGCGTTCTTTAAGGCGCCATTTTCACCAGTGATATCCTCGATCATCGAACCACGTGTCCTTTCTAGGGCGCCGTTTTCACCAAGGTGACATCAACATCGTGAGTTCTTTAAGGCGTCGTTTTCACCAGTGATATTTCTTTAATCACCGAACCACGTTTGTCTATAAGTCATTCACGTGCGTTCTTTAAGGCGCCGTTTTCGCCAGTGATACTTTTGATCACCGAACCACGTATGTCCAATAATATCGTACCAGATTGGCTCAGCTAATAATATTCTCAGTTAACTCTCACCATTCTCTCTACTATATAGCCCATCAACGTAACTGGTACTATATACCCATACTCGGCCATCTATCAATCAAATATTCAATTACAAACAATTTAGAACAAATCCTCAAATTTCACAATTTAAATCAATTCCATATAAATTGAAGCTCAATTAAATAAATGGGTTGCACCATGATAATCAGCACAAAATTCGGTCACGGGCCATCCGGTTGAATTTCCGGAAAAATAATTAATAAATATTAAAAATCCAATTTAGGCCCGTAATGCCTGATTGGAGCCCGAAATGGGTCGGGAAAAATCCCGAGATGCATTCAATAAATAACCGAATCTTTCTACTTGCTAATAACTAGGTATAACCACCTAACATGCATCATTAAGTCACTAATTTAATTGTTCTAACATAATCTAACCACTTAATTACACTTAATTAAATCTAACCAACCCTAAGCATAATTATCAAACTAAGAAAGCATTAGTGAGTAAAACTCACTTGGTAAGAGTGGAGACCGAATCGACGCGACGGCAGCTGAAATCGGGTTTTCAACGACACCGGTAGGCTTGGACCGGGCCTTGACTTGGCCCAACAAATCTCAGCCCCACTGAGATTTGTTCTTACTTCTGGCTAGACCCAAGTTGGCTTGGGCCTGCTGAATTTCTGGACTGAATTCACTTGAGCTTCAAATTGTGGGCTGGACTTCAATTGATTGCTGGAAACTGGGCCTAAAAAAGACTGGGTTGTTGGACTCTTGTGGGCTTGAAATGGCCCTTATTTGGACTGAATCTTGCTGGGCCCGAATTGCTGAAAGTGCTAGGCTGAAGACACGGCCCAAATCGCTAGAAGTTGCTGGGCCGTTTGCGGGTGGTGGGCTGTGCTTTGCTCGATTCCACGAGCTGGCTTCGTGGATGACGACACGCCCGAGGAAAGTGTAGGCCACAGAGAGGGAGCAGCTGGCCGAGACAGTGGAATTCGGTTGAGACAGCCTCGGCGAAGCAGGGATTTGTTCGTTGAAGGCGCAAGCTGAAGGAAAGTCGGACGCGTGGAGGCTTCCTTCTTCGGTGGTGTTATTGGCGACTGGTCCGTGCATGTGTAGGGGCTGATGCGGTCACCCAAGAGCTTCGGTTGAAGCTGGTGTTGACCAAACCAGGCGCAAACACTGCCAGGTGGCAGCAAGCTCGGCAGAAGATGGAGCTGGCGTCGACTGGCTTGCGAGTTGCTTCGTTCGGCGTCGCTTCGCTGGCTCAACGTGGCAGCGGCTGGCAGCAGCTTGGTCAACAATCAATGGGGAGGGTTTCTTTGGTTGACCGAAGTAAATGGAGTAATTGGCAGGTGGCAACGGCGGGGAGGGAAACTAGCGAGGGTGAGACGCTGGCAGCTTACAGGCGTTGCTGGCTGCTTCTGCTTTCGATGCTTCTTCACTGCTGGCTTGTGTGAGGAATCGGAGCGGTGGAGAATGAAGGAGAACTTGCAGAGAAGGTGGACGTTCGGTGGGCTTGCTAGTCACGCACGGTTTGAAGAGAAAGAGAGAATGGATAGAGATGAGTGATGGGGCCTAAGGCTTGATATTTCACAACAAATATCTCTTTTGTTCCCCAATCTTGACCAAAACCAAAGCTGTGTTCCACCAACTCTTTGCAGCCCAAAATGCCCCCATCCAGAAGGCTTAAGGGGTCCAAAAGTTAGGTCCTATGAGGTGTTACGAATTCCTTAGCAAAAGCTTCAATTTGCTTTTCAATTCTCTCTTGATCATTCTCAATTGGCCACCATAAATTCAATTGATATATCAATCATCAAATTAATAATTTTCCTTACCCAATCACCCATCTTGCATCTCAATTTTGCAGCCAATTTAATCCCCGGCTTCAATTGCACAAAAACGACTATGTGACAACTTTTTCCCAAAAAGTGTCGGGTGTAAGAAAAATCTTCTGAGACCGAGTCGACACTCCTATAATTTATTGTGACATGACAGAAACTTCGATTTCTGAAATCGGACTCAAATTCGCGGTTAATTCCAACTTGGCGCGTTTTTAGCGTAACCTAGGCTACCGAGTAACTTTCAGATATTTTTAAGTGCAATTGACCCATGATCGATTTTTTTTTTCGAGCCACTATGAACCCACTCGACTCATTGGCAACTCTCAATTGTCGTGAAAATCTCGATGATCCAAATGCGAACACAGTGGTACCAAAACAATAAGAAAATCAATCTAAAGCCAGCCGACGAGAATTTTCTAATTTAGTGGGGTCACTCATGATTAGCCACACATCTCTCGTCGAACGAGTCTATCTCTCGATTTCAAATCAATTTTTAATCACGTCAGAATGACCTCTAAAGATGGACACGGTCGAGAAACTGATTCCTAATCGAGTTCTCAAGTCTATTGCCTTAAAATTCCTTAATAATTTCCTCATATAGTCTAGTTATCTCGAGAGTGATCGGCTCTGAGAATAACCCTATAGGCGCGTCAATGAAATGCCTGATTTATTCGGTAGAAGATAGGGTTGAAAAATCTGGATGTCACATCTAATTAAGTAGAGATTAATTAGGCTAATTCAGGTTTTAGAGGCTGCCAATCATTTTTGCTTAACCCCTACTAAACAAAGCTACAAACAAGCGATTGTTTTAAGCTCGTGGCTTTGTTTAAGCATCCAATAAAAATCAGCAAGATTATTTAGCACAGCCCTTTTAATATAAGAAGCTCTAGGAACTCTTATCATCACCTTGAAGAAGGGTAGCTGGGCTAGCGTGATTAAAACACCCAGGACAATGACAAAACAGCTTCCCCAATTTAAAGGGAAAATAGGTGGACGCGATACAACTTGCCTCACCTTAGACATATATATATTCCCAGAGGTATGGACTAAAATAAGTCAGTTGCGGGTCCCCCTTCTGATAAGGTCAATCCACTTGTTGGAATGGAATGAATTTGATTGATAGAGAGGCTCTGGATTGCTTGAGGGAGCGGATATATCCTAATTGTAGAAATAATATATTAAATGTAATAAGCATATGACACTTTCATTTTGCATGATTGCATCTAATCTCAGAGATCTAGACTCCTTTCTTTTCTTTTCTTTTTTATTTTCGCTCCAATCTTCCAATTTGTGTAGAAAAATATGATCCTATCAGCAAGAGGAACTTGAAAAACCGTTCTGCCTGCCTTGCACTAACGAAACAAAAATAATAAAGAGTGAAAAGTGACAGATTATTACCAAAATGAAATTGACAAAAAGCTGAGAGATTAGGTGAGGTGAGCTGTGAAAGAAATTTATGTGTGAACCAGATTGTAAAATAACCTTAGTCTAAATTCTCCATATTTCTCTTGCTATATGTTCTGAAATGAAAAATCTCTATTTGGACAAGAAAATTTTCTTTTCTTGATGACTGTGGATTATAATTATACAATTATGCATTACTATAAGTTTTCACCAGCCTGTTCAGTGAACATGGCTTCATCCATAAGGATACATCCAAGGATGCACGAGAATCAGATTTCGACCGAGTCTAGAGAACTAAACTAGGCCTGGTTTTCCTCTCTTTAGGTAGACATCCTGATTGTGTTGGCAATCTTATCCACTAGGACATGTAATTCCCTATATTCAAGAGTATGATGCCTAAGGAAATGAACATTTGGTACTCTTCTTTCATCCCGCTCTTATATTTTACTAAACAAGACAGATTGCCATACGTATAAAGATGTATAATTAGAGAAGATCCAAGAGAATATACTATTAAAGGATCGACTTATTAAGACATGACAAATGCAACTTGACTTCATTATGTGATCTGCACCTTATAAATAAAAATACAAATATATTTTTGTTACTTATAAATTCCTATGTAGGCTTGATATGAAAAAAAAAAATTGTCCTGTCCATTACCATTTTAATACGAAACTAGAAAAAAAGAAAAATCACCACGAACAGACACTTTTTATGCGCAACAAAAGGAACAAAGAAAAGATTTGCACATATTTCGAGAAAGAAAATTTGCCTGTATGGATGAAACAACATCTTTTATTTAATTTGAGAGATTTTTGTTCTTATCTTATTAATCAACATCTTTGCTAGTGAATACAACATATTATTACAATTTTCTTTTTTCTTGGACAGAAAAAAGAGCTTGGGCTCGAAACTAAAGATAGTATTACTTTCTATGTAATAGAGATTATAAATTCTTTATTTTAAATAAGGGCAGGGGTGAATCACCTATAATTATTTTTTTTCCCCTAGACATCAACATAGAGTACATAAAACAACTACTTGCCCCCTCTAGACTTTTGTGGCAACATGGAATATTCTCTGAGCAACGAACTGTTGCTTTGACCTCACTTCCTCCTTCCTCCTCCTTTCCTCGCTTGGACGTTGGCTCCAGGACAAAACAGAGAGCGGGTCGCTGGCCGAAGGACGCAAGGACACAAGGCTGCGCCGGACGTTCACCCAGGAATGTCGTGCGGTACGAAGTCAGCTGGTTTCGTCCTTGAAGAAAGGGACAGAAACAAGATAAATGGGAGAGAAAGGCGGCAAAGGGAAGGGGGAGTCTCTCCGGTCTTTTTGGGTTTGTTCGGCCGAGGTAGAGAGAGAGAGAGAGAGAGAGAGAGAGAGAGAGCTAGTGAGAGTGAGAAGGTGAGCTCGAGAGAGAGAGAAGGAGCGAACCAGAGAAGAGAGGGAGCTCGAGGGTGGCTGCTTCTGGAAGGATGCGGCTGAAAACCAAGGAGAGGCTAGACCGCTCGAGAGGGGAGACCGAGGAGGTGGATAGTGAGGGAGAGCGGGAGAGAGAGGCGACTGTGTTCTTGAGTTCTTCGGGGGAGGCTGGAGACAGCGAGCGCAACAGAGAGAGTGAGATCCGAGAGAGTGAGCAAAGGGTGAAGCGGAGAGAGAACCGAGAGTGAGCGGAGGGATGGACTGAGAGAAAGCGAGACCCAAGAGCCGAACTTCGCTCTTGGACAAGCGTTACCCGGCCATCCCCAACATAAACCGGCGATCTCCAGCCAACACCCTCGAGCACGTGGTGAGTTTTCTTTGGGTTCGATCCACTTTTATCTCGATGATCATGAATCGGTGCAACGTCGAGGCGGCTGACCATAGCTCGTTTCGCTTCAGGCTCACCTTCTGGCCGTCATCGCTGAGCTGGGTAGGGATATTCGTGGTCAAACACTTCTCTCTGGGAACTCCGTTGCTTGGTTTCATTTAAGACGGAACCGAAACGATAGTTGGGCCTCGTTTTCCCTTGTCCACCAGCATGCTTGGTTTGAACAAGCCGTCCCTTTTGTCGAGTTTGAGTCATCACTTGCTGCTTTCTTTTGAGTAAATGACTTGGAGTGCTGCCATTTTCATTCTCTGTTGATGGCTGCTTGAATATGCTCAAGACTCCTCCCTTTCGTTTCAAGAACACACCCTTTAAATTCCCACCTGGAGCTTTTGCATGAAAATTGATTATTCACTGGTTTAATAGCATGCGAGTAATGGATGGACTTTATCTATTTAGATATGGTGGCGGACTTTTAACTAGTTATGCACTATTCATAATGCCAGATTCATTTGTAGAGGTTTATAGAGGAAAATTTTGTTTACTGTTTTTCTAAATTATACAACAGGTATTTATAATTTGCATTTTTAAAATGTAATTTCCTTTCAATTTCGGGAGAGAAGGATCGCATTGTTTCTTGGTGCAACTGCGCAGAAGTTTCTATCTGTGTATTGCTCGTGTGGCACGTATATTGATTTTTTGACAATCCTCCTAACAGTTTACTTGGTGACACCCAATCACATATCGTTTGGCTACGTTTCACTCCTCCTATGTTGGATCATAGGAAGACAACTCATTGAAAGGATGAGAAGACACCTTTGGTTTCCATTAAAAGTATATGTAATCACTGTGTTTATCTTCATATACAGCTTGAGCAATTTCTCCACCTTTGAGATGTGGTTGTCAGGGGTGACAGTTTTACTTGGCCTACAACTCAGAAGCTTCGCTATTGCAGAATATTTGGCAGTCTCTTGCAACCCTGATTGTGATGCAGCTCTATAGCTACGAGAGGAGGCAGAGCAAGTATATCCAATCTGATGACTCCAAACTTATGGAATTTGGAGCACTTGGATTTATTCAGAGTTTCCTTATTTGACACAGTGAAAACGTAGTGTATATAGCAGTGTTCTATGCATCATCGTCACGAATTAGTCTCTTTGGTTTCCTTCATCTGCTTGGTCTTGTCATATGTACCCTTTTACCTAAAGCATCTCAAATCCCATCAAAGTTATTCCTTCTTTATACAGGAATTCTGGTGATGACAAAATATCTATTTCAGATGTGGGGTACCGAGGCAGGAATGTTTCCTGGACAGAATAAGTTTAGCCAAGTTCTTGGGTTTTGAGTTATTACAGTCAGGCTTTTGGGCTCTAGAATTGGGTTTAAGGGGAAAATTGCTGGCGATATCTGCTTGTACCCTTCAATACAATGTCTTCCGTTGGTTGCAAAAAAGTACCAACTCACATTTTGAGCAAAGATTACACCGAAGAACCTTGCCCTCTGTTTGTATCAGCAGAAGAAGTGTTTAGGGATTTTTCTAATTCAAACGGGGAAAGCAAGCCACCTGCAGCTTCTCCTGCAATTCCTTGTGAAGCAGAAGGCGTGAGAAACAATTTGTCTTCTTCAGCCTCTGGTTTTTCTCAAGCATCAAATAATGTACTCAAAGCTGGAGTCTTTGGGGGTGGCAGTGCAAGAAAATATTCCTTTCGATATATTTGGGGAAGCACCAGCGAAAGCCGCAAATGGAACAAGAAAAGGATTATCACCATGAGAAGGGAGAGATTTGAAAGGCAGAAGACAATCTTCATAGTCTATATAAATTTATGGATGGAGAACATGTTTAATCTCTTTGGCCTCGAAATAAACATGGTGGCCTTGCTCCTTGCCTGCTTTGCTTTATTAATGTTAAAATATGATCCATTTTGTGAAAATTCTAGACTACACTAGACTACACTTGCTTATGAATTAAGTATACGTATGAAGGAAGAAAGCCAGCTGGAAGTTGGTTGAAAAGTCAACAAAAGTGGCTGGAAGTTACAAAGAATAGAAAAATGGAGAATAAGGGAGAAGCAACTACACGAATCGGGAGAAGCCGCAACAAGGAGAAGCTAAAGAATGCAAGCTGAATTTGAGGTTGGGACACCTAGAGTGCCATAACTTGGTACGGAGGATACTTAAGTGCCATAACTTTAAAATGGTACACTTAAGTGCCACTCGCGAAAATCCGGCCAAATGGCCGACGTGGCAATTTTCCGGCGAGTTTGGTCCAAAACGGCATCGTTTTGCACGCCGACGTGGCGGAGAAAACGCAAAAACGATGCCATTTTGTGTCTACGTGTAAATAATAATATATAAATTAATTAAATTAGATTTAAAATATTCAAAAATTTAAAAAAAATAAGAAAAATTAAAAAAATTAAAAAATTAAGAAAATTTAAAATTTAAAAAAAAAATTTAAAAAATTAAAGGGGGACGTCGAACGGGGCGGCTCCCTCGCCGCCACCGCCTCCCCGCCATCGCCGGAAGGGCCGGCGACGGAGGGGGAGGGTCGGCCGGGTCGTCGGCCCCGGGACCGGACCGACGGCGAGGACTGCGACCCTCGCCCAGATCTAGGCTAGGGCTCGCGGCCCTCGCCGCCGGTCGACCGGCCTCACCGGCCCCGGCCGGGCCCGGCAACCCCGGCCGACCCTCCCCACTCCGTCGCCGGCCCTTCCCGACGTGGCGGCGAGGGAGGCGGCGAGGCCCGCGACCCCCGCCGGATTCAGGGGGCGAGTGTCGCGGCCTCGCCGCGATCCGGCGAGGGCTCGCAGCCCTCACCGTCGCCGGCCGGGGGGGCGGCGACCCGGCCGACCCTCCTCCATCGCCGGCCCATCCCGGCGACGGCGGGAGGCGGCGATGGCAAGGGAGCCGCCCGTTCGACCTCCCCCCCCCAATTTTTTCTTTAATTTTTAATTTTTAATTTTTCTTAATTTTTGATTTTTTTAAATTTTCTTAATTTTTTAAAATTTAAATTTTTCTTAATTTTTTAAATTTTTTAAATTTTCTTATTTTTTAAAAATTTTCTTAATTTTTTAAATTTAATTTAATTAATTTTTATATTATTATTTACACGTATACACGAAACGGCGTCGTTTTTGCATTTTCTCCGCCACGTCGTCAGGCAAAACGACGCCATTTTGAACAAAGCTCGCCGGAAAGTCACCACATAAGCCATTTGGCCGGATCTTCGCTGGAGTGACACTTAAGTGTCCCATTTAACTTCAAAACCGGCACTCAAGTGTACCATTTTATATTATTTCTTGTACTCAAAGTTGGTAGATTATGGCGGTGGATTCACGCCTATAAATAGGAGTAGTGGACGTTTGTTTAAAAAAAAAACAAAGCAGAAAACTAGAAATGCTCTCTCCTCTTGTAAAACCAACTATCATAATAAAGTTTTTTCATATTCCCTTGCCATAGTTCATACACACTTGCACACACACGCACGCTTCCGCAAAATCCAACAGTGGTATCAGAGCCACGTTTTTGGTTGGTATCGGGCGTTTGTCCTAACCACCCGTTCCTAAAACTATCCATCCAAATTTCCAAACAACTAAACTATGGCCAATTCTACATCATCCTCATTTCCTATTCCTATCTTTGATGGGAATAACTATGATTATTGGAGCATCAAAATGACCACGTTCTTGATGGCCCAAGACTTATGGGACATCGTCAAAAGTGGTTATGAGATTTCGCAAGAAGGTGCAAGTGTTCCAAAGGATCTACTACAAAAGGATGCAAGGGCTCTATACTTTATTCAACAAGCACTCTCGGAAACAGTATTCCCGAGAATAATTGGAGTGAAGACTGCGAAGAAGGCTTGGGAGACATTACAAGAAGAATTTCAAGGCACTGAACAGGTACGAACTATTCAACTGCAGACTTTGAGAAGGGAATTTGAGAATTCTAAGATGAAAAATTATGAGACTATTCAAGAATATTGTAGTAGATTGAAACAATTAGTAAATCAAATGAGATCTTATGGAGATGATATCACTGATCAGAGGGTTGTTGAAAAAATATTGGTGACACTCACTAGAAAATACAATTCTATTATTACTACTATAGAATCATCGAAGGATTTAAAAACCCTCTCAGTGAGTGAGCTAATTGGCTCTTTAGAAGCATATGAAAAACGATTGCAAGTACAGGAAGAAGATACAGTTGAAAGTGCTTTTCAGTCAAAATTGAACATACGGTCTCATAATCCTAGAAATAGTGGAAGAAGCTCATGGAAAAATAGAAGGGGAGGAGAAACTACATGGAAGGAAAAATATCCGGTTTGTGGTATTTGCAAGAAAAATAATCATTTGGAGAAGGATTGCTGGTTTAAAAATAAACCACAATGCCGCTCTTGTAAAAGATATGGCCACATAGAAAAATTGTGTCGCTCTAAAACAGATTATAGAGCAAATTATGTTGAAGAATAAAAAGGAAAAGAAAAAGAAGAAGAAAATTTAGATAATTTATTCTATACAGGCCAAGTGGAAAAAGATGAGAAGAATGATCCACGGTTTATTGATAGTGGGTGTAGCAATCACATGACGGGAGATGAATCTATATTCACCAATATTGATACTTCGGTTAAAACACAAGTGAGATTGGGTAATGGTGAATCGGTTGATGTGAAAGGAAAAGGGACTATAGCTGTTAAAACTAAGAAAGGCCCAAAGTACATTCATGAAGTATATTTGGTTCCTAGTCTTGCACAAAATCTACTCAGTGTGGGACAAATGATTCAGAATGGTTATTCTTTATACTTTAAAGGAGATACATGCACTATCTATGATAAATATAAGAATCATGTTATTGCCTATGTGAAAATGGAGAACAAGAATTTTCCTATTCGATGGAAATATGTCAAAGATATAGCTATTAAGGCTCAACTTGATGATTCATGGCTATAGCATCGGAGATTTGGCCACCTCAACTTTTATGGGTTAAAGATTCTCCATCAGAAAAATATGATGAGAGATTTTCCAGCCATTACAGAAATTTCATACGTTTGTGAAGGCTGCCTTCTTGGAAAGCAGCAAAGGAAGTCATTCCCATCTAAAGGCACATGGAGAGCTAATAAGCCATTAGAACTTGTCCATACAGACGTGTGCAGTCCGATGTGGACAATTACACCCAGCCAGAATAAATATTTCATCCTATTCATTGATGACTACACTAGAATGACGTGGGTCTACTTTCTTCGAGAAAGATCGGAAGTTTTCTCTATTTTCAAGAAATTCAAGAACCGTGTCGAGAATCAAAGTGGCCGCAGAATCAAAGTCCTAAGAAGTGACAGAGGCACGGAATATAATTCAAGGGAGTTCAATAAATTCTGTGAAGATGAAGGAGTCCATCATCAACTGACTGTTGGCTACGCTCCAGAGCAAAATGGAGTAGCAGAAAGGAAGAATAGAACCATCATGGAGATGGCGAGATCCATGCTAAAGGAGAAAGGCCTTCCTAACACTTTCTGGGTAGAAGCAGTTTATATTGCAGTATGCTTGATAAACAGGTGTCCAACTAAAGCTGTTCAAAATAAAACACCAGTCAAAGTATGAAGTGGACGAAAGCCTTCGGCAAAGCATCTCAAAGTGTTTGGATGTATTTGCTACGTTCACATCCCTAATCAAAAAAGGAGCAAGCTCGATGAGAAGACCAAAAAAGGAATATTCATCGGTTATAGTGATCAATCAAAAGGCTATCGAGTTTATAACATAAAAACTAAGAAGCTCATGATCAGTCGAGATGTTGAGTTCGATGAGAATGCGGCTTGGAATTGGGATGAAGAGAAGATTGAGAAGAAGTATGTCAACTTACTAGACATACCTCGTGCACGTGAGGAATCAACACCTCAAGAAGAAGGTAGAACATCGGATTCCTCCACCCAAGAAGTAACACCACCATCCTCTCCAAGCCCAGCACAAGAGGAGTCTACTTCTGAGTCTCCTATACTAAGAGTAAAGTCTCTAAGGAAAGTCTATGAAACATGCAATTTTATGTCCTTAGAACCAGAAAACTATGAAGATGCTTCCAAAGAAGAAGTTTGGATAAAAGCCATGGAGGAAGAAATTAAAATGATCGAGAAAAATGAAACTTGGGAGCTCGTTGATTGTCCCGAAGACAAAGAAATCATAGGCGTAAAGTGGGTCTACAAGACAAAGCTTAATGCGGATGGATCAATTCAGAAGCACAAGGCAAGACTCGTAGCGAAAGGATACTTGCAACAACCAGGTATTGACTATACTGAAACTTTCGCTCCTGTTGCTCGCCTTGATACTATCCAAGGACTCATTGCTTTAGCAGCTCAAAAAGAGTGGAAAATTCATCAACTTGATGTAAAATCAGCATTTCTAAATGGATACCTCCAAGAAGAAATTTATGTAGCTCAACCAGAAGGCTTTACTGTCAAAGGCAATGAAGAAAAAGTCTTAAAGCTTAAGAAGGCCCTTTACGGGTTAAAACAAGCACCACGAGCATGGTATAGCAGGATTGACGAATACTTCACCAAGCAAGGATTTAGGAGGAGCGTGAGTGAGCCAACACTCTACATCAAGACCCAAGGTAATTTTGATACACTTATTGTCTCTCTATATGTGGATGATCTCATATATACAAGGAACAATGAGACAATGATCCGAGAATTTAAAGAAGAAATGATGAAGACATTCGAGATGACAGACTTGGGCTTGATGAACTATTTCCTCGGTATTGAAGTCAATCAAGATGAAGGAATTTTCATTTCACAAAAGAAATATGCAGAGAAGCTCCTTGAAAAATTCAAGATGAATAATTGCAAAACAGTGGCAACACCACTTGTGATGAATGAGAAATTATTGAAAGAAGATGGAGCAGAAAAAGCAGATGCTTCACTCTACAGAAGCTTAATTGGGAGTATACTATATCTTACTGCTACAAGGCCAGATATTATGTACGCGACAAGTTTACTATCACGTTTCATGCAGAGTCCAAGCCAAATTCATTTTGGAGCAGCCAAGCGAATTCTAAGATACTTACGAGGAACCACTGATTATGGTATTTGGTATCGACCTAGTGCAACAACTAAGTTGATTGGTTACACTGATAGCGATTGGGCAGGATCATCTGATGACAAGAGGAGCACCACTGGGTATGCATTCACATTAGGTTCTGGAATATTTTCATTGACATCTAAAAAACAAGACTCAGTGGCACAATCTACCGCAGAAGCAGAATATGTTGCAGCTGCTATAACTACCAGTCATGCAATATGGCTTCGAAGAATTCTAGAAGACATTAGAGAACCACAAATGGAATCAACGCCAATATTTTGTGACAACAAATCCGCGATATCAATATCAAAAAATCCAGTCTTTCATGGAAGAACGAAGCATATTGATATAAAATATCACTTCATTCGTGAAGTGCAAAGCAAAGGAGAGATCGAGTTGAAGTATTGCAAAACTGAAGATCAAATTGCAGACATATTCACCAAAGCATTGCCATCAACAAAATTTGAGACTTTGAGAGGCGTGCTTGGTATATCACAAAAATGGATCAAGGAGGAGTGTTAAAATATGATCCATTTTGTGAAAATTCTAGACTACACTAGACTACACTTGCTTATGAATTAAGTATACGTATGAAGGAAGAAAGCCAGCTGAAAGTTGGTTGAAAAGTCAACAAAAGTGGCTGGAAGTTGCAAAGAATAGAAAAATGGAGAATAAGGGAGAAGCTGAATTCAGCTGATCATTCATTTGATATTTTTCGAGATCAAGGCTGAGAAAGATTAATTTAGCAACCATCTACAACAGGACAAACCACTTCGGACAGTTGAAATTTTCGTTGAAATTAAGGAAAAGGTGGATGTAATAAAAATTCACAAGATGTAAAAAAATAAAAGCAAAAACATAAGCTTTTGCCTAGCCATCAGAATTTGTGGATGAAAATCTTGCTGTCACTTGGTTTATATTTTGTATTTTTTTCCCTCCCCTTTTTTAAACTGTTCTATTTGGAATTATCTGAATGGAGTTGTCCAAGAACTGATCTGGGAAGAATTTAGAATATTATTCACGAGAACCCTACCACCAAAAATTCAAGAATTTCCCAAAGCTTTTCTCCACAGCCTGTTTGCCTTTGCACAACTTACGGAAAGCTATCTGCAACAACAATGGTGGGCCTTGCCAAGGATCCCAGCACCAGCTGTGAGCAATGCCAGTCAGAATTAAAAAATAAATTAAATTTTTTAAAAAACGCATTTTTTTCTTTCTATGATTTAAGGTATGGGTTCTCCAGAGAATTGTCATCTATCAATAATAATAATAATAATAATAATAATAATAATAATAATAATAATAATAATAATAATAATAATATCTTCGGTTATAACTATTCGAAATTCGTGCGAGTGTGTGTGATGGAAAGACTGTCTTGGACTTCTTTCATTCCTCTTTTTTTTTTCATTTCTGGTTGCATTTAGTGGGTTGATGAGAGTCAGCGTTGAAGATCTTTCTGTATTAATTGCTGATATAGTCAAGAGAATGCTTATGAACCTGATAAATTACATATATTTTTTGCTCTTTAGTATTTAAATAAGGAGTTGGGAAGATAAACTAAGGATAAGATCTATGGCGTACATTAAATGAGGGCAGGGTAAGGTGTATGTAGGTAGGACAGTAACGTGGGGAGGATTTTGCTTTTGCTTTATTTTATGTATTTGCCAAATCAGATGCTTGACCTGAAGACTATATACAAGGACTACTCGTCTTCAAGGAAAACTACATTTCTCTCAAGCGAGACAGACCAGATAGAATCAACTAGTTTGAGACACCACTCAATTGCTTGTCATGGAGTCAATTTCCAAGACTTTTGCGTTCGATTAATTAAGCCACGCCTTAGATAGTGAAGGGATTATGTGCTTTCGTTGCACGAAAATTCAGAAAAAGAAGAAAAGGGTGGATTGAAATATAATTGATCGACATATTAAATCGACCAGGAATCGAAGTGGCTGTGAACTCGATATGTTTTATTACACAGGAATGTTCTGAAGGCAACAATAGAAGTGCCCCATGTTGGGGAAGTGAACTTCCAGTGCACCCACCTGGATCATCTCGACGAGAACTGGCGGATGAAGCAAGTCGGCGCCATCATCCAGTCGAGCGACTCTCCCCACATCTTGGCTGGTGGCCTCAACTCTCTCGACGAGACCGATTACTCGCAAGAGCGGTGGACCGACATCGTCAAGGTATGTACATTTCTGTCATGTTTGATGTGATATTCGTTAGCACGTCAAACTCGATTACTAAATAGCTTAAGCTACGGCGATTTTGTAATCATGGGCACCTGTGTTTGTTACAGTACTATGAAGAGATGGGAAAACCGACCCCAAAGGTTGAAGTCATGAGGTTTCTGAAGAGCAAGCAGTACACAGATGCTAAGGACTTTGCCGGAGAATGCGAGTCCGTGGTCGTCATTGCCAAAGGACAAAGTAAGAACTCACTTGTTCGCTTTCCCATCTTTCAATTTTTCTTTTTCGCTCTATCAAATGGCTAATCTAAGGTGCTTTTTGAGCACAATGCTCCTCTTGCTCGATGATCACATGATTGGCTTGAATGGACGGAAATTCATAACATTTGAAGCATGATGATCATGTTGAATATATACATCCGTTGTTGTCATCACTTTGTCGATATCAACCTTTGATGTGAAAATCCGTGGTATAAAAATTGAAGTCCAAAGTCTTTTTTTCAAGTGATTATTGTCTGAATATGTAATTTGAAACTGTTTATTCTATTGCAGGTGTGCAAGGGACGTGCAAATACGGAACGAGGGTGGACTACCTACTGGCGTCACCAGATTGCCCATACAAGTTCATTCCAGGGTCGTATTCGGTCCTGTCATCGAAAGGGACATCGGATCACCACATCATAAAGGTCGACGTCACGAAATGCGAAAACAACCCTCCCCATGAAAGCAATGGCAACAACAATAAAATTACCAAGAAAAGGCGACGACAACGCAAGCACCAGGCCGTTGTAAAGATCTCAGGCACAGCTCCTCCTTCAAAGGGTATATGGACAACGAACACATTAAGCAAAGTCGAATGACATTACATTTATATCTCCCTTTTCTTTCCACTCTTTTCTCAGCTGCTGCTCCTGTTGCTGCTGTTGAGTGATCTTGGGCATGCTGGCTTCGTCAATCTCTGTGTAAATCTTCGATTGTTTTGTGCATCTTGTCTTCTCTGTTTTTTTTTTCTTCAGTTTAGAGTTGAAGAGGGGAGGGTTCTGGTGTGATGGCTTCCTCACATCTGTATAGATTTCGACACGACAGAAGTGAATTCTTACGTTTCAACTAGGCATTCTAAGCGGTTCTGCCAAGTTCTTTTTCAGTATTTTATGCCTTTTCTTTCCGCTTGTAATCTTAACTGCAAGATTCAGATTAGTTTTGTCGAGGGCGACATCTCAAGTTGACTTTGCTGAGGTTGAGGTTAGAGAATGCGATCTTGTATCTTTATATTTAACTGAAAGTTGAAAAGTTTTAGATTAAAAGTCCTTGGAATAAAATTGCAAATTTCGAAAATTGAATTTTTTTTGTTAAGTTGGACATCAAGTGATTGATAAAAGACCCAAAGATTTCAAATGAAATACCTTTAAAAAGCAAATAAGGAAAAAAAAAAAAAAAGCTGCGAAGTCTGGTAATTATGAATTCTAAACATTTGTGACAGTAGTCAATGTCTTCATTCTTTTTTCTCCGGTTTTGAAATTAGCATTGGAAAGAAGAAAAATGGTAAGTTAGTGCAATCTACTTCGACATCTTAACAAATACCTTCTGTGATCTCTAAATGGAGCCTTAATGAGCATTATAAGTAAAAGTGTAATGAAAAGAGAAAGAAATAGATTTTCTATATAATAGACATTGTTGGCTGATGTATCATGCTAATTAGCTTATGAATAGAAAACCGCGTCTCCCTTATAATGGTTGGCAAACTGCGCCCCTTGCATCACCATAGTAGAGGACGCAAGTATCTCTCAGTTGGCGTATACTCTTCAATTGATCCTCCTTGATGTAATTTATATCGATTGAATTAATTATTTCGATTTTTCTTGGAATTTCAATTTAGAAAATCATGGGATCTAAAGCTCAGATAACAACAAGAGGAATTAAAAAAAAAAAAAAAAACAGTTAAGACATTGCGTCAATATCGTTGACCGGTAAGAATCCCGGTACTTGCGACCTTGTAGGTCTGCTACTCGGGACCTCACTAATATATGACATTAAAAATAAAAATAAATTTTAATTTTTTTTAATGAGACAGAAAGATAATTAATCATTAATATTTGATACTTCTACCATTTGTTTAAGGGCTATGCTAGTAGGTCACATGACACATCCAATGACGTTTTCACTGCACATGTTCATTTTTTTTTCTATAGTTCGGTTATTAAAATGTTGTATTTTTTTCCCTTTTTGTTGGAAATTTCCCTTCTATAAATCATGAACACGAACACGAGCACAAATTTTTTCGTTGAAATAATTGGTCTATTCAACATGTGCTGATACCTTTAATTGTTTTCTATATCGTGAATAAATTATTAAGTGATGATTGGACAAATCATTAAATAGAAAAATCTCTTGACGAAAAGTATCCTAGATTATCTCGTGCCCGTATGCCGAAGATCTAGACATACATTATTGTATTTTAGGGTACAAGATTGGCTCTCTCTTTGTCACTGATTTTGTAAGTGTCCTATTGCCTTTGGATGGTAATTCTTTTTGTAACTGTTCGACTTTAAAATCGGCAATGACCAGGAGTAACCATCATCGATCAAGCCCTCTTAAGTGAACACTTAAAAAGAATTAGTCTCTTAATCGCTGGAATTGTGTTAAATCAGAGGTATTGTTTGTAGATATCATGAATAATGGGAAAATTTCCAAAAAGGTCCTAAATCTATTGCACTTTAGCCAATTAAGTCATAAATCTTTTAATTATGTCAATTGAATCCTAAACATTTTCACATTTGGTTAACTCAATTTATTGGGCCAATTTTAAGAAAAAATCACTGATGTGAACGCCAGCTATCTTACGTAGGATGGTCGATACTAATGTTGGCAAATTCTTATAATTTTTTTAAAGAATGGAGTTTTTTATTTTTTATTATTTTATTGTGGCTTGCGAGAGTTGTCGGGTCCTTGCAGCTACTACCAAAGACTAAGTGACCCTCGCCGGACATGGCGAAAAAAAGTAAAGGAGGAAAAAAGAAGAGAAAAAGGTTCATAAAAATTTAAAAAAAAATGTTTAAAATAATTTAAAAATTCTTCACGTTAGCGCCGCTTGTGCCACGTAAGATAACTGGTGTCCACGTCAGCGATTTCCTAACAAAATTGGCTAGATAAACTCAATTGGCAAAATGTGAAAATGTTTAAAATTCAATTGGCATGACTGAAAGATTAATGACCGAATTGGTAAAAGTACAATGAGTTTTTTCTGGTAATTTTCCCATGACTAACTAGCATCTCTCTTCCATCCTGATTCTGATCATAGTTTAAACAGGGCAAAGTCCCAAACTTATCTAAAGAACTTAAATCTCCAAAAGAGATGCAATATCTAGTATAAAGTTCACACTTTATGACTTGTGTCCAATCACATAGCGTTGCTGCAACAGATAGTTTGGAGACATGTTTCAGCTGGTCTTCTTATATGCTAAACATGATATCATAAACAAACCACTAAGAAGGTTAGTTAGTAACCTTTTTTTTTATCGTTTGCCAAGCATGTCGTTCCATCATCTTTCAATAAATTCTCAAGTGGCATTTGTAGAGAAAAGTTTTCATCTCGGCTCATTGGCAAACTAAAATTGTAAAGGTCATGAGTAAACGGTCAGAATAAGCAACGATATTTAAAAGCACTTGTGTAGTTCTTCGCCTGTTAGTATGCTAAACATGGAAAATGTCGAATCAACATCAATTTAACACTGTCTTTACTCGAATAGCTACAGAACTATGTAAGAAAACACAAGGAACAAGAAGAGAATCCCGAAGCTCTAGACATGGCATGACCATGAAAACTCCACCGAGAGCTGGTTTTTGGTCCTCGGAGTAGATGTGAAAATGTTGCAGAATTAAAAATAAGCAAAGATTCTTCGTATCTAGCACTGTAAGCTTGCTCGATATAGAGTGAAACAAAGGGACATTGCATAGAGTTTGCACCTATATGAAGTTCACGATGGCCGGGAGCAATCCGCGCCACATGACCTCAACTTAAGTGCATCGCCGTATCAATAATCAGTTCTTCCACAAGTGGAATTGATACGCAATTTACGCCCGAATTGTCCTCTATTCACCTTTCACTTGGGGACGGTTTTCCATGAATCTCTTCCAGCTCCTTGAGCCTGTTATCGAGGGCTCTTCTAAGTGAGGCCATCTGTATATGATCGTTTGCTTCTGGAAGTCGGTTTATGGAGACCTTGAAGTTCAGCCTATGAATTTTGCTGTACACTAGACGGGTCCTGTTGTCGTACTTCGAACACGAACACTTATGTGAGGTTTCAATTGTTCTCGCCTTCCTTTCATGGTGCAGCAGAGCAACAAATGTCAAAGGAATTGGAAGAGACAGTTCCACAGCCTCCTGTCACAATGAATGGTCTTTCTCATCAGGATGATTCTCCAATGAGCGTGATGAACTGCAGGAATAAGTAAGAAACTCGATTCTTGAGATGTTTCTGTCTCATATCGTTTACTTTTTCTCCATTGCGTCGAACATAGTACCTACTCTAGTGATTAGCTTAACTTTTCATTTCAATCTGAAAGCTACTCACCTACATTTATAGGATTCTTAATATAAATTACCTGCTTGTGCACACTATCTTACTTGGCGAATTCTGTCATCTGCACTAGTTTAAATACATGCATCATTCGAGAGCGCAAGTGCCTTTGATGGCTTGTGGCCTGAGGCATGGCGTTAATTGCTTTTTTGCCTCGTCAAAAGTTTTTGCCTGAATATTCAAAAGTGTTGCTTCAGAGGACCTGAATATTCTTTTGATAGGAATCGTCTGTTTAGATGATCGTAATTGCTACCATTGGTAGAACACACTACCAATAACAACATGATAGTCGCGGTGTGCATTCTAGTCGAACAACGTAGTTTCAACTTTGAGTTGTGATGCTAACTGTGCTCCCACTTGTGGTTCTAAAATGTTAATGAACAGAGCTGAATCTGACAAGCCACAAGCCATTCCTGTCGGTTTTGTGGATCAGAAGAGGTGGTAAGGTCTGCTCCACATCTTGTACCTGGCGGTAATCTTGCTTGTCCTTCATTGGAAGAACAAGGAATGAGAATAAATGCGGCATTAGACGCTGCCCATGCACCAATTTCTCATCTCTCGAACCTCATTGCCGATGGCCACTGGGCTGCAAACTTCAGGGGACCTTTCCAACCATCAGACTTTTAATGGCTCGAGGCTTGAGCCACTTGGATTCATACCCTATCCCTTACTTTCTCTGAAGGTATTTATGATATTTAACACTTAGCTCGACATTCTGCGTCGTCGATCTTACTTGGTTTGGACTACCTACTGGCGAATCTCTTCATGTAAAGGTTTGGCTTGGAATATTACTTGTCAGCATAGTTGCATAGACATGGCGGTTCTGTTCTTTTACCCATCAGTGCATTCGACTTGTGGTGCAACAAATCTGAAAAAAGCTTTTATATGCTATTTGAGAGTCAGCTTTCAGCAGTGATCTCGAACAATTTCGTGTTCTCCAAACCGAGACTTGTTCAGAGTCATTGAAAGCCTTCAATTTCTGACCTTGTACTAGGAAGGTCCTTCCTGCTTCATCTGTTTCTAGATACTTTAAAAACCATCTAAAGTAATTGAAAAGACCATGCGGAAAAAGTTAATTGCTGTTGTACTTGGCGAGGCAACCCAAGTTTAAGTAGCAGCATGCACTTTTTCTACTTCTCTATGTATTCTTACTCCTGATGAATGGCGTTGTTTGTAGCATCCACTCAGGAGTACCTTGCTAATTCGGCATCAGGTCAGGGTTCTCTGTCTGCAATATCCGAGTGAAGTGGATATCGCGCGTTCCTTATCAACATCGGTGTTTGGAGGAATGTTTGCTAAGCAAGAAAACTCATGTGCAGGGGACAACAGTGAGGAATATAGTACTTGTTCGGAAGAATGTAAGGCACCATCTCATGACTTATCATCGAGTGAATGCACAAATTCTTACTGCATTGAGATATTGTGCTTTTGTAATACATCACATCCTCTAACATGACATCACGTGTTCAATTTCTATTCATTGTGAAGGCAAAAATTGATAGCCACAATCGTTCATCGGTTAGGCTAGGACCCATCTAGAAACAAGAGGTCGAAGTCAGAGATTGCTTGAGCAGGTAGCTGATGTCGAGCTGGTTGATCGAGCGGGGGTTGAAGGGTGGGGGTGAGAGCTTTTGATGGAAACAAGAGAGATTCGTTGCTCAAAATGCAAACATTACCATGAAGAAAAAATTACATTGTTTGTTATGCCAAGAGGGTTCCCACAAAACAAAAATTATAACGAATGCCATACAACATTCATTGTCATTTATAAAACATGGACATAATGAGTCTAATAGAAAACACCGATGCTATATGAAAAACATGTAAAAGCTTCATAGATTACATTATCAATGATGGTACATGCTGATAGTGTTAATTATATTTTGCATCTCATTTCTACAAGAGGAGAACAATCACACAATACATGATTTCGTAAACTCATTGTCGTGGTCAAATTGGTAACTGCTAGAAATTATCGGAGCACTTGACGAAGATGAGACCATTTCAAGTTCTATCTCATTGTTGTCATCATCAATTGGTGCCTCTATCGGATACAAAAGCGGTTTTGGAGGTAGTTGCAGTTTATCGATATCTCCTTCAAGCATATCTAGAACTTTCCTCATTGACGGCCGATCATTAGGGCTCAGCTGTATGCACCATAGCGCAACGATTATCATCTTCCTTGTTTCTCTTTCCTCTTCTATGACTTCTACCCTCTCAACCTCCTTTTCTTTGCTGAGTTGATCATAAATCCACGAAGGAAAGTAAATTTGACTTGAATGCTCTGCATGTGCATTTATATTTCTCCTTCTACCGGCCATTTCCATCAACATCATCCCAAAACTGTAAACATCGGCTTTATAAGAAATGCCACCGATGTCTTTGTAGAATAGCTCAGGTGCCATATAACCCAAGGTTCCTCTTGCTGCAGTCAACGATACTATGCTATGACCGATGGGATAAAGTCTTGCAAGTCCGAAGTCAGAAATTTTCGGAGTAAAACTTTGGTCTAGGAGAATGTTGTGAGGCTTGATATCAAAGTGTAGAATTTGCATATCACATCCCCGATGTAGATACTCTATCCCTCTAGCTATGCCAAGAGAGATCTCATGCATTTTCTTATAATCAAGAGGATCATCACCATCCTTATTCGAAATGTGTTTATCCAAAGAGCCATTCGGCATGAAATCGTAGACCAAAGCTTGTTTGGAGTAATCGAAGCAAAAACCAACAAGTTGAACTACATTGACGTGGTGGATCCTTCCAATTGTGGCCACTTCACTAATAAAATCTTGGCCATTAGATTCTGGTTTGTTCAAAATCTTAACCGCAACTTCATTGCCACTTCTAAGGATTCCTCTATACACAGAGCCATATCCCCCCTCACCTAATTTGCATTTGAAATTTTTTGTAATCTTCTTGATATCTGAGTAAGAGTACCTTATGGGCAAAAAGTTGTTGTGAACTTGTAGGAATTCTTCGATGTTTGCATCGATCGCCCGGTGCCTTCTCATCCACTTATAGATTAGAAGTATCAACACACATGGAGCTCCAAGTATGAATTTTGCTGCGACGTAGTTGGCTACATAGAAATTGTCCATAGATTAGCGCAGTGCAATAATTTTTTTGTAAACATAATTGTTTTTAATCAGAGTGCTTCTTGAGATCATCATAGTTGTGAGGAGAAAAGGCCCAGCAGTCATACCCAAGAAAAGGCGAGGCGCCGACCTACAGGTGCCGCGTACCAATGCTTGGTCCACGCAGAATTAGGGGTGCCTGCAACAGATTAATTAGAGTCGGTGATCAATCAATGAAGAATTAAATTTATCATTTTAGCAGTTAAACATAAATATAATTTACTCTCCTTGACAGCGCTCAGATCACAGTTAATTCAATTCACCTAGGGAATCCATGCCATCGTAGCATGACATTTTCTCTTGAAGAAAAGCGATTTTGCTTTTGTTCACCTATATATACCAAATGATTCATAAGTTCACGTCTCGCTCCGCGTAATTCTAATTTACAAACGTCATTCAATACGCGTGCAGTTTATTCAACCGCATAACAATAACAGCCATGCAAGGGACACGAGCAACAATTAAATCAACCATTTTTCCCCAAACAAAAATGAAGTAACAATGTCAAATCCAGAAAAGCTCCAAGATTCGTAAAATAAACGAGAGCAGTGCATGCCGACCCTACTAAGAAATCTATTTAAACTTTTCTACTTAAGTGATGTGGCAATTTTTCTATTATGTTTTTAAAGAAACTAGTGTCTTAATGTGTGGATTTTATTAAAAATACCCAATTAAAACCTGCCACGTCACTTGGTAAGTAAATTTTGATCAGATCTCTTAGTGAAGCTAGCATTTAAGGAAAGGTGGAGGAGGAAGAAGAGAAAAAGAAAGAACAGCTTAAGGGAACGTCGCTTACGGATATAATAGCCGCAATACTCCTTTCGGTATCCAAAACTTAAGAAGTAACATGGAAATAATCTTCCCTCAAAATGGTAGGATGGATAGGAGAGATTGAATCCCTCGACCATCAGGTTGTGGAGGTCCTTGTATGGTAAGCTCCCATTCTGATTTTCTTTCCGCCCTGAGATTTGATTCCCTGCGAATGCCATCATGGTTACGGTGCAAGAGTCCTTGATATCCCCTACTTGTAATTGCTGTACAGCGTATGAGTACACCTTCGTTGGGGAAAAATAAGGAGGTGTGCTGGCAGCGTATCCCTCAATACAAGGTTTGGTATCAATATACGAAGTAGAAGTAATAGGTTGTGAGCACTTCATGAAGGCCACGGACTCTGATGGTTGTGCATAAAAAATGTTGGATGGATCATCAATACTGAGGTTGGAGCGCACCAATGAGTAACGAGGAAGGGATGAGCAATTATTCTTTTGCAGTCCATCATCAACCACCGTGATATTACCATCGAATATATCTTTATTAAAATAGGAACTATAATGAATCGACTTCACATAATATCAGCTAGCATTTAAATATAGAACAATGCGGTTATTTTCACAAGCTAGCTCATACTGTGAGTTACCGCAATATTTTGGATCGCCTTTCAATCAAAAAAGGATAACTTATATTACGGATCTCATTGCAAGATGAAGGGGCACACAAGTGATTCTTCTTTGCATCGCAGCTCGTCCCTAACAATAGCAGAACATGCGATATGAGAAGTAAAACAGGGAGCATAAATATCGAGCTGCGAGAAATAATCATCTCTTTATCGTTTGGTCTGATGCAATGGAAGTTTTAGCTCATTTGGTAATGCGAGAGAGGCTTAATAAAGGGTTGGGAGTCGTCGGTCATCGAAATGTCCAAGTCAACCCTAAAACAAAGTCTAGCGAAGAAAAACTTAAAAAGTATGGCCCCGCAAAAACACGATCTCGAGTGATAGATAGCTTTCACATTCATTAGGGAGGAAATTTCTCTGCATTTTCCAGATTTGATTTTTCTTGGCAAATTAATTTTCTAGAAATTTATTTTAGTATCTTAAAAAAGAATCGATTTCAATGTTTTGTACCCTAAACTCAATCAAAATCCTTTCAAACAAGGCATCCGTTCTATTTTATTTTCAAGGCCAATATTTCATAAGTGTATTGTTTCGTTAAATTTTGAAGATGAAAAGGAAAAGGATGATGTATTTCATCATATAAATATTTTCATTTTTGAGAAAAAAGGATAATGTTAAATAACGGGTATATAGATTTTAACTTTTATAATGTCACTTTCCGCAAAAATAGAAAGAAAATAAGGAACGGGCGCTTCTTGCTTATGGATGATGTGAAACTTTATGAAAGAAAGAAAGCAATATGGTAAATTCTCAACTAGTGATGGGACCGACACATCTCGATTAGAAACTCATTTGCGTCGTCGTGGATCGACACACGCAAGGACTATAGATGCAACATTTGAATTCACAAAAATAATGTGATGTACTTATTCACTATGCTTAAATTTTAAAATCACTCTTTTGTAATTGTGCTATAATATGAATATGACTGTCATCTCTTTTCCATAATTGAACCACTTAATGAATGAACAAATTGATCTCAACGAAAAAGGCACTACGATAATTTCTCAACCAACGACCAATCGATGCGTGTCTCAATTAGAAATTCACTTGCTTCATCATTCTCGACACACGCAAAGACTATAGGTGTAATATTCGCATGTACAAAAATCAACTAATACGTACTTATTCATTGTCAATTGAAATATTATTCTTGTGGATCAGTCAATCACTAGCCTATAAAATAATCTCATCTTTTTCTCACAATAAATCGAACCAACCTATTACAATATCCAATTGAAACGTGCCACATCATTCGATAAGTAAATTTTTATACGATCCCTCAGCAGAGCTAACATTTAAGAAAAGGATGGGGATGAAGAAAGAAACAAAGAAAGAACTAGGAAAGTGAGCTTTCGGGAATCATGGTGTCTGCAACTCTCCCTTTGGTATCCGAAACCTAAGTAGCAAAATTCGAAACTTGTTGGTGGCAAGAGTTTATAATAGGAGATAGTGAATGCCTCGACCATCATGTCGTGGAGGTCCTTATACGGTGAGCTCGCACGATTATACCGATCCTTTTTCCACCCTGGGATATAATGCGGTATTAAAGCCTTTATGGTTATGGTGTAAGTATCCTTGATGTCCCCAACTCGGAGATCAAACCCATGTACAACGTATGAGTACACCTTCCTTTGGGAAAAAAAAATAGGGGGCATATCGGAAGGATATGCTCCCTCAATACATGGTTCAGTATTGACTTACGAAGTAGAAGCAAGGGGCTGTGAGCACTTCATGAAGACCACCGGCACAGCTAAGAACCACATGGATCATGATCACTAAAGTTGGAGGGCGCCATTGAGTAATGAGGGAGGGATGAGCAATTACCTTTTTGCAGTCCATCGTTTCGCCATCAAATGATTATTTGCTAAGATTGGAACGGTAGTAAATTGATTTCACATAATATTAGTCAGCATATAGATATAGAACAATGCGATTATTTTCACAAGCTAGCTTATGTTCATAGCGGCCATATCATTTGGGTTGCCCTTCAATTGAAAGGGATAGCATACGTTATGGATTTCGTCGCAAGATGAAGCAGCACACAAGTGATTCTTCTTTGCCACAACTCGTTCCTAGTAGCAGAACACGCAATATGAGAAGCAAAGCACATAACATGCATACGGAGCTCAGAGACTGAATCATCTCTCAATCATTTGATCTGATGCAATGAAAGTTTTAGCTATTTGGTAATGCGACGGAGGCACAGTAATATGAATGAAAAGAGTTGAGAGTCGTTGGTCATACATATGTCCAATTTAACCAGTAAAACAAAGTCTAGCGAAGAAAAAGTGGGTATCCAGTGAAGGTGACCAAAAACCGCGTTGGAATTGTCGGTCATGCAAATGTTCAAGTCAACCAATAAAATTCTTTGTGTCTTCATAATTTATTGAAGCAATACTCACCCTGAAAATAAAATAGAACGCCAATGCCTCATTCGAAAGGATATTTTATTCATTTTAGAGTACATAACATTCAAATCGATTCTTTTTCATGGAACGAACAGTCAATTTTGCCAAGAAAAGTCAAAACTGGAATTGCGGCCCCGTAGTCAAGGTGACAAAACACGGTGTTGGAATCATTTATGGTTTGCTTTCACATTGATTGGAAAAGAAACTTCTATGCAATTCCAGTTTGGTCGAGCGTATGAGTATGCTCCCTTGATACATGGTTTGGTATCAACATACGAAGCTGAAGTAACAGGTTGTGAGCACCTCATGAAGGCCACCGGCACTGCTGAATCGCTAAAGAGGTATGGACAATAATCACTAAAGTTGGAGGGCGCCAATGAGTAACGAGGGAGGGACGAGTAATTATCCTTTTGCAGTCCGTCGTCAACCACTATGATATTACTGCCCAATATAACTCAATTATAATTGAAATCGTAACTGATTGACGTCACGTAATATCGACCAGCATATATATAGAACAATGCGATTATTTTCATAAATTAGCTTAAACTTAGAGTTGCCGTAGTGTTTTAGACTGTTTTTCAATCGAAAAAAATAACTTATGTTATGAATTTCACCGCAAGATAAAAAGGTACACAAGTGATTCTTCACACCGCAACTTGTCCCTAACATTAGCAAAACATACGATATGAGAAGTAAAACACGGAGCATTAATATCGAACCGAGAGAAATAATCATCTCTTTATGGAATGAAAGTTTTAGCGAATCTGATAATCCGAGGGAGGCCTGATGAAGGGTTGGGAGTCGTCGGTCATCGAAATGTCCAAGTCAACCCGTAAATAAAGTCTAGCAAAAAAAATATTAAAAAGTACAGCCTGGCGAAAACACGGTCTCGGAATTAGTGATGGACAGCTTTCACATTCATCGGGGAGGAAACTTCTCTGCATTTTCAATTTAATTTTTCTTGGCAAATTAATTCTCTCTAGAAATTTATTTTAGTATCGTAAACAAGATTCTGTTTTAATGTTTTGTACCCTAAACTTATTCAAAATCCTTTCAAATGAGTTATCTGGCATTCAATTTTATTTTCAATGCCAATATTTCGTGAGTGTCGCTCCATTAAATTTGGAAGACAAAAAGGAAAAAAGATGATATATTTCATCGTATAAATTTTTTCACTTTTGAGAAAAACTAAAATTAGTAACAAGAAAAGGATTGTGTTAATTAATGGATACATAGATTTTAACTTGTATAATGCCACTTCCAGCAAAAATAGAAAGACAATAAGGAGAGGACGCTTCTTGGTCATGGATGATGTGAAACTTTATGAAAGAAAGAAAACAATATGGTAAATTCTCAACTAGCAATGAGACATGCACACCTCGATTAGAAACTCAATTGCTTCATCCTGGATTGACACACGCAAGGACTATAGATGCAATATTTGAATTCACAAAAATAACGTGATGTTTACTTATTCACTACACTTAAATATTAAGATCACTCTCTCATAATTATGCTAGATTTATGAATAATACCGTCATCTTTTTTCCATAATTGAACCACTTAATGAATGAATAGACCAATCTCAACAAAAAAAGGCAATACGATAATTTTTCAATCAATGATCAATCGATGCGACTAGCAATTAGAGATTCACTTGCTTCATTGTTGCCTGACACATGCAAAAACTGTAGGTGTAATATTCGCAGGCACAAAAATAGACCAGTATGTGCTTATACGTTGAGCTCGCACGATTATACCGATCATTTTCTTAACCCGGGATATAATGCAGTATTAAAGCCATCACGGTCATGGTGCAAGAATCCTTGATGTCCCCTACTCGGAGATCAAACCCATGTACAGCGTATGAGTACAGCTTCATTTGGGAAAAATTAGGGGGCATATCGGAAGGATGTGCTCCCCCATTACATGGTTCAGCATCGACTTACGAAGTAGAAGCAACGGGCTGTGAGAACTTGATGAAGACCACCGGCACAGCTGACGAACCATATGGATCATCATCACTAAAGTTGGAGGGCACTAATGAGTAACGAGGGAGGGATGAGCAATTACTCTTTTGCAGTCCCTCGTCAATTACCGTGATTTCACCATCGAATAAATATTTGCTAAGATAAGAAAGATAGTAAATTGATTTCACATGATATTGGCCGCGGTTATTTTCACAAGCTAGCTTGTTATATTAGAGCGGCTACACCCTTTTGGGTTGCCTTTCAATCAAAAGGGGTAATGTATATCATTGACCTCGCCACAAGATAAAGCAACGAACGAATGATTCTTCTTCGCACCACAGCTCGTTCCCATTAGTTGCAGAACATGCAATATGAGAAGCGAAACACAGAACATGCTTGTGGAGCTTAGAGACTTAATCATCTCTCTATCGTTCGATCTAATGCGATGAAAATTTTGGCTTAATATGAATGAAAAGAGCTGAGAGTCATCGGTCATACAAATGTCTAAGTCAACCAATAAAGCAGAGTCCAGCGAAGAAAAAGAGGGTCTCACATGGAAATTGCACACCTTGCGGTCAAGGAGACAAAAACGCGGTGTTGGAATTAGTCATGGCGCAGCTTTCACGTTGATTAGAAATGAAACTTCCTCCAGTTTCCAAATTTGACTCTTCTTGGCAAATTGACTCTTTAGGAATCAATTTTAGTACCGTAAAAAAGAATCGATTTGAATGTAATGTACTCTAAATTGAATCAAAATCCTTTTAAGTGAGGCATTGGCACTCTATCTTATTTTCAAGGCCAATACTCCATGCATATTGCTTCGACAAATTTGCGAAAACGAAAAGGAAAAAAGATGCATTTCATCGTATAAGCTTTTTCATTACAGACAAAAAACAGAATTGATAATAGAGATAGACTATTAAAGGGAATATTAACTTGTATAATGTCATTTTGACCAAAAATAAAAGGAAAAATAGGAGTTAGTGCTTCTTGGATGGTGTAACATTTATGAAAGAAAGAAAGCAATTTAATAATTTATAGTGATAGGACCGATGCACATTGACTAGAGCCTCACTAACTTCGTCATCACGCAAAGTCTATACATGTTCCAATTCACAAAAAAAAAAAAAAAAAGTGATGTTTACTTATTCACTATCAACTTCAATATTACAATTTTTTTTTTTTTTGTTGGTCCAATTCCTATTCTAACTTCACTCTTAACTTTTGTGCTAGATCTATAAAAAATATTACCCCCATCTTTAAGAAGGTGGAGAATCAAACCCTTCCCCCTTCCATGTTGGAAGAACCAGTGGTTACTTCAAATAAATGAATTGATCGAAAAATATTGCCATCTCTTTCAAATGAAAAATAAAAAATTGATTATTCGTTCTATCAATAAAATTTTCTTGTTGTTGACACCTAAACTTTTCTCTTTTTATTTATAACTTAATTGCATAGAAAATTAGTTATTAGCCTCCAAAATAAATAAAAAGTAAAGTAAATAATTTTCATTAAAATGCATTGTGTTTTCTTTAAATTGCATTGTACATAGAAATTAGAACATTTGCATTACGAGTATTAAAAATTTTACAAATTACTTTTTAAAATTAAAATTAGAAAAAAATTAACCAAAAATGTTCTTTGCCCTTTTCTTCCCCCCCTCCCCCGGCGTGGCCCAGCCCGCTTCATTTTCTTTTATTTCCCCGCGCGGCCCACCTTTCTTCTTCCTTGGCCCAGCTCGCTCTTCTTCCTCCTTCCTCCTCCTTCCCTCGCTTGGACGTTAGCTTCGGGACAAAACAGAGAGAGAGTCACTGCCCGAAGGACGCGAGGATGCGAGGCTGCGCGCGACGTTCGCCCAGGAATGTCGTGTGGTACGAAGCCAGTTGGTCTCGTCCTTGAAGAAAGAGAGAGAAACGAGATAAATGGGAGAGAAAGGCAGCAAAGGGAAGGCGGGGTCTCTCTGGTCTTTTTGGGTTTGTTCGGCCGAGGAAGAGCAACCAAGAGAGAGAGAGAGAGAGAGCTGGTGAGAGTGAGAAGGCGAGCTCGAGAGAGAGAAGGAGCGAGCCAGAGAAGAGAGCGAGCGAGCTCGAGAGGGGAGACCGAGATGGTGGATAGCGAGGGAGAGCGGGAGAGAGAGGCGACTGCGTTCTCGAGTTCTTTGCGGGAGGCTGGAGAAAGCAAGAGCAATAGAGAGAGTGAGATCGGAGAGAGTGAGCAAAGGGTGAAGTCGAGAGAGAACCGAGAGTGAGCGGAGGGATGGACTGAGAGACAGCGAGACCCAGAAGCCGAACTTCGTCCTCGGACAAGCGTTACCCAGCCATCCCCAACATAAACCGGCGATCTTCAGCCTGTGGCTACCTATTCCTCGGCGCCCGAATTCCTGGCAAGTTTTCTTTAGGTTCAATCCACTTTAATCCCGATGATCCTGGCTCGGTGCAACATCGAGGCTGACGACCATAGCTCGTTTCGCTTCAGGCTCACCTTCTGGCCGCCATCGCCGAGCCGAGTAGGGATATTCGCGGTCGAACACTCCTCTCTGGGAACTCCGTTGCTTGGTTTTATTTAAAACGGAACATAAACGATAGCTGGGTCTCGTTTCCCTGGTCCTCGAGCATGCTTGGTTTGAACGAGCAGTCTATTTTGTCGAGTTTTAAGTGTCACTTGCTGTTCTCTTTTGAGTTTGGACACGAGCTAGAGTCTAGAATGGGTTTACAACCTCTCCATAATCCGTGCTCATCGCATGCCCGATATAAAGCCTCAGTTTTGTTTGTCTCCGTGAAAGCATACCATGGATCCGTTTGACATATTTTCATTGACTTGAGATGTCGTAGGACGAGCTCAAAACCAATGTGGAGGTTCATCGGTATGCCATGTCACTTTTAGTCGAACGCCTAAGACTTGCTCGATGAAATGTTTCTTAGAGAATTGTTTAAGAAATGGCTTCTATTTTCGCTCGAATGCGAAGGTACCACTTGATGCAGTTCGTCCGGGGTCATTAGTTGTTAAGCTCGATTTTCACGAGCAATGAAGTCACTGCATCTCTGCATTTCGTTCGAGACATGCTGTGTATTTTTCATTACACTTGATGAGCGGTGGCAGCGGCCTGCATGATGGTAGACGTTGGCAGCAAATTTGGTTTTGAAGTGGTGAGCCAAGATGGCTTGGTGACGGCCGGCGACGTTGGGTGTTGCCGTCGATCCATTTAAAGTTCTGCCGTGGGTCCATCCGGCGAAATTCCAGTGTGGAGTTCGTCGGTGTGGGAGGCTTCGGTAAAGGACGTAACAGGGGAGTTGGCACGAAGAAGAAGAAGACGTTGAAAGGCTGAGAGAGAATAAAAGAAAATCACGAAAATAGGCCTGGTGCAGACGTTCGTGGAAAGAGGATGGGAAGATGGGCTTGAGGTTTTGTTTCAGTAGATTTAGGTTTGGTTTAAGTTGGGCGGACTTGGGCTGGGCTTAATTTGTGAATTTTTGGGCTGGGTTTAAATTTTCATGAAGTGGGTCTTTGAGAGCCCATTACTAAAATGGAGGTCTGTTTTAATAGAGCCCAATTCATGTTCCCGGTCCAAGCCCGCAAAGCCCATAGCAACCCATGTTCTCACGGACCTTGGGGCCCAGCCCGAGTCCCTATTTTCGGAATTAATTTTGTAAAAAAATTTAAGAGAAAACTTATTTTTTTCTAAAAATTAGAAAAAGCTTAAGAGTTATTTTTTTTAGTAAATACTCTTAAAATGTGTTAAAGTCCTTGATAAGAAAATTGTGCTCAAGAATTGAATAATTCCTTATAGCTTTACCATAAGATTCTGATTGTCCTTAAAAATAAATGCCCTTGATTAGGCACTTTCAATGTTGACTATGGGCTCCCTTTAGCTTAGTTCGAGATTGCATGCTCCTTATTTGGTAATATTAGATCTTTGTTTTCCTATGCAATTTATTTAATGCTTTTCTTGATTGTTGATTGTTATTTTAATAATTGCGCACCCACATGATTATCTCATTTGTTAGTGGATAGGTTTAAAATCAATCCAAGTTGCCTGACAATTTTTTTTTTTTTTTTTGTGAAATGAAATAGATTAAATACCAAAATGGCATTTGATGAATTAGTGTAATTAAGTTCCCAACCCTAAATTCATCGAGTGTGGAGATGCTCGCACAACAAACCAAATTTTAGAAAGGGGAATATAGGGTAATGCAATAGATTAGATACCAAAAATAAGGAGTAGGTGCTTCTTGCTACTTGGGCAATGCAACACATTACAAGAAAAGAAAGAGGGCCACATGATGATTTCTCAATCAGATATAGACCGACGCATGCCTTGATTAGAAATTCACTCGCTTTGTCATTGCCCTACACACGTGAAGACTATAGGTGCTTTTTCACTATCAATCGAAATATTATTCTCACAGATCAATCAATCACTCTCCAGTACAATAATCTAATCTCTTTCCCGCGGTAAGATTGCCCTATGAAAAAACTGAAAAGTCTTGACAATAACGTCATTTTATTGAACGAAAGATGCTATTGCCTGCTTCAAAATCAATTTCCATCTCCGAACGTGTGGCATTGGAAGTGTCATATAAGCTCAACTTGGACTACTGCCATATTTATTCTCTGTTGATGGCTGCTTGAATGTGCTCAAGACTCCTCCCTTTCGCTTCAGGAACACCATCCCCGCGGTGTTAATCGCTGCATAAAGAAGGAAGGTACCTGTGAAGCAAAGCCGGTAGAGTTATTGTCTTTTGACAAGTTTTTCGGATGCACATCACCACTTTTCTCATGGGAAGAATGCTCTATTATATACTGCCTGTCTATTAATCATTTTGCAGAAAAACGCACTTTTCTTTTCTAAATGACACTTCGAACCAATTTCGTGATATTCAAATGTAGGTAGAAGTTGTTGTAAACACGTTGATTGCAATAAATGGACTGAATATGCATTCGAGAGCGTGAAGAACGGAGTGATAAACACCTATACCTCCAAATAGGATTGAAGAGTTCAGGAAAAGCTAAGTCTCGAGTCTGAAGTTTGGTTGAATCTGTGCAAAACTCACGTTCCAATGTGACAAAATGTTTATTGAGCTTAGTTTGGTTAACTCATAAATTTCATGGTAAAATTTGATGAAAACTAACGAA